>NC_142342.1:41145357-41452142 GCF_054954075.1 Amborella trichopoda
AGCATTGTTTCTTACCGACTATCGTAACTGATCAAAATGCCTGTTTCTTTCTTTGAATGTTGGAAAATGCCCAGCAGTTATGAAATTAAGTACGCAAACCTCAGGAATAAAGCCTTATTTTTAGATATTTATTTATTTTACAATACATAGAGGTTGGTTCTTGGTTGAAAGGGAGAAATTGAAGCAAGGCAGCAGCGGATCTGAGATGCATTGTATTGTTTCATGGCAAATGTAGTACCTGCAAGTCACAAGTAATGCCGTCACCCAATGAACTGGCCAGGGATCTTATGGTAACTCCCAAACATCACGGAAAAAAGGTCTGACTTAAAGAGAGAGAGGTGCTATGGCCATACAAATAAACAGGTGAGAGAGACTGAACATGCGTGGACCTCATCGGACCCCAAAACGTGCAGAAAATGAATTCACACAGCCAAGAGAGAGAGAGAGAGAGAATGTGCTTGGACCTCACAGGACCCCCAAAACATGCTCAGAAAATGGATTCAGAGAGCTTTATAAGGTGTCCCAAACATACTGCAAGAGAGAGGCCACCTTCACTTCGAACCACACCTCTGCAGCATCGACATAACCGCCTCCACTACAATCCCATAATGCTGACCTTTGGCGAGCTCCATCATAGCACAAAGGCATTGAGGCTGAGTACAACCTCTCTAGCAGCCACACCACAAGCATGTGAAACATGGGCATGTGTATCCTGGCTTGCAGGGAGGCATGGCACCATCTTCATCAAAATGCCATCGCATTTGACTGAAACTCTCACCAGAATTGACTTTCCAGTGACCCACGCTGCCAAAAACAAGACAGTTACCGTTAGAAAGAGACCCATATCTGGTCACAAATTTGAAGAGAAACAACAGAGGCTACAAACTTCAGGAGAAACTGAGAACAGCAAAGGCTATGCATTATTCAGTTGGTACTTGGGGCGTATTTATAGAGAGGAAAATTGTATGGAATAAATCGGAGCTGTCAGAAGTGGGACACTTGTAGAACTAGGATTCTCAAAAGATGCATAGTGGGGATACGTCTATTTAACTGCATAACAGATCTGAAAAATAACCCAGATTGCTAATGTGAATTTGCAAACAAAAGGGGCACCTCAGACTGGGCCTAGAGAAAGAGGGGAAAAAGGAAAGAGAAAAATAATAATAAAAATAAGCCACTTGATCTCTCATACCAACAACTAAACATAAAAAGGGCACTGCAAAGGCACAGCGTGCTGTCAAGTACCCATTTAGCTGGAAGCCAATTTTTCAAAAAGTTTTGGGTGTTTGTTCCTCAAAAAGAGCCCAGCTAAATCCTAGGCAACCAGAGGAGAGTTTTGATGGTACGTGGAATGATGGCATCTCTCTCTCTCTCTCTCTCTCTCTCTCTCTCTCTCAATATAAAGTTTATATAGGAAAATTTCATAAATTGTACATGTAGAGACATATACACATGCACAACCCCAAAAAGAAAGAACAGGGAAGTCGGAGTACTTGCATGGTGACCATCATGGATTAGATCATCATCCTCATAGCCTTTTCCCAACTATTTGGGGTCGGTTGCACGAATCCTAATCTGCCTTTTTGCTCCATCAAGGGCAGATTCATGGATTAGATGAAGGAGCTATGTTCATGCAGATCCAATTTCTGTAAACTGATCTTCTGTTTCATCATTGGAGTCCAAAGCATGGGGACCAAGTAGCTTTACTTCCAAAGAGAATAACCTTTTGAAAAATTCATAGGATGCAAAGAAGAGTGCTCCTTGAGAGACATACATAACCAATCTTGGTGTCAATCCCCTGAAAAGCAAGACATGAATCTTATAGCAGAAACCAATATAAATAGTCCACAGAGAGGGAGGGAGGGAGGGAGGGAAGGAGGGGGAGACTATGGAACAGCCGCATTAAGTCAATACCTGTAGAGACCTCTCAAGCCTTCAATCTTTGCTATTTGTTGAAAAGCATGAAAAACACCACCATAATGATCCAATGAGCCAGGAATCTGCAGACCACAACCCCATAAGAAATATTGAAAGTAGACATTTGGTGTACTGCTACAGCATCCAAGTATGTATTAGAGCAAATACATAAATAGGGAAACACAACCAAACCTGAGTTTGTAATCTAGTTTTGATGACATCAAAAGGAGTTGTGAACAATGCAGCAGTTGATCCTGCAAGGCCTCCGAAAACAAGCTGCAAAAAGATGAGTTCAACTCACTGCCAGCTCATTCAATCTACAATTGACTAAGCCCATGTCTGGGGGGGGGGAGAGAGGCTCTTCTGTCATGGAGCTGAGCTAAGACTACTACAGTACAGAACAGAGAAGAAAATAGTAGTTATGTGGTTTTTTCCCAAAAAAAAGGAAATGAAGGGATGCAGAGAGATTGAAATTGCACTTTCATTTTCTTTAAACCCAGATTGAATGAAATCACAGCTTTCTAAGACTGATTAACTTAATCATTCATGAAAATGCTTGATAAGAAACATCATCAAAATCTATGGGGGAAATCTCAACCTCAACAACACAAAAAATGAGCTTTGAATATCAATATCGTGCAATCTAACAAACCAAAATCCATTCCAAAAGCCGGATCATAAAAATATGCATACATAAGAAACAATATACAGTAAACAAACCGTTTGCAGTGTATTGAGCTGCCCACCAGTTTCCTGCCTTGACAATGCCCATTGCTTTAGACTTTCGTAAGTGTAGAACTGCCAAAACGAGAGTAAATTGTAAGTGTTTCTTTCTTCTTAATAAAATTGATAGTATTGCACTACAATATAAGAACAATAAAATATACATCTATTTAAGAAAATTCTAAGCACTTTTTTCATTGATATGTAAACGCCTTCCAAACATGGGCTCCTACAAATACATCATATCAAGAAATAAGAAAATAAGACAAATCAGAACAAACAGAAGGCTACATATGGCATTCTCAAGGCCAAATTCTTCTTTTGATTTCCTAATATTTAATTAAATATTGTTAGATTTAATCAACTGCATTATGCAGTCCTTTCATGCTTTTACAATATGTTTTGTTGTTGTCCTTTGAATTAGCAAGTAAAAGACTACGTCATTGACATCAAATATATAATGCTACAGAATGGTCAGCATCCCCAATATTGAAAGGTAAACAAACCCCAATATTGAAAAGTAAACAAGTTTATACAAGGTGTCAACCTTATATTATAGATGTAAGATGCACCACAAAAAGGTTATTTTGAAGTTGAAAAACCGGCCAATTGATAATCTCGATCTCGAGACATATGGATATGAAAAGAAGAAGGATTTCAAGTCTTAAAATAGTGCATCTTATAACATATTATCTGAACCGTCCATTTTCAAAACTTCTTGGTGTTTATAGATCTTCACAAGTTACTCTGTTTTTTAGCTTTATATTTTATTGTTAGAAGTAAAAATAGATTTTTAGGCCATTGAAGGGTTTCTAGCAGTTGAACTACATCTTTTAGTAAGATTTAGAAGTGCACCATACTTTGATTGTTTAAGGTTCACACCTTACATAAGTCACGCCCCCAATAGATAAACACAGAAAACCACACATTGCGTTGCATTAATCACAACACATCGTAGCCTCTAGTACAAAACCTCAATACTAATTTTGAAAAAAAAAAAATGATGCCTGGATAAAAGTATTAACATGTTCCCACCTTGATAATAGAATGTGGGATATTCCTGCATAGAACTGCACCCCACCCTGCATATAATGAAGACACACCACCTTTTTCAAGAATTCCTATGAATGCCTTCCTGCAATAGAATTAAAAAAAAATGCATGTATTATGAGGGAATATCGAAGACAGGTAAATAAAGTAGAGATAAAATCATAAAAAAGCATGATGTCAAATGAGACATCTGTCTAAATGTCGGTCAAGGAAAAAAATCTACAGCTAATTGAACAAATATGAAGCATCAAAAATATGTTCTGTTTGTCATATCGTAGATGTATTTTGATGGATAACACACAAATATAAAGATCCTAGGGAATTCTATAAAAAAGATTTAGAAATATCATGTGGCTTAGACATGTTCAATCAGGGGATAGAAAGATTCAAAATCGATGCATGATAGCATGCCCATGGTATCCTATTATTATGATGCAAGATTCAATTTTTTGATTTGATTGATTTAGGCCGGAGTTATGGCATGATCTAAGAAGGTGAGGACCTTAAACTTTCCCTTAACCATTCCAAGCTTGGTAAAGGAGGTGGGTTGTGTTAGGTAGGTAGCCAACGTAAAACTTTGTCAAAACTTTCTATGAATCCGGAATATAAGGTATGGGCCCAAAAGGCGTCCTTAATAGAGCAGAATAGCAGATCAAAATTCATGTAGCTAACCCTAATTAGTTGAGAAAAGGCTCTGACGATGATGATAGACCATTTCGACAGTTCGTGGGTGCAAGACCAAGCGATCCTTCATTGCTATTGGATCAATGGCATTCCTCATAGGGTGAGAAGACCAAGGGCCCTGATGTCAAACAATATGGTACTTTCTAGAGGGTTATTAGACCTTCCTTGCATGATTGGTGTCCCTCATTTCCACCCAAACCATAATAACTTCACCATCTTTAGGGGGCGGGCATTTGGGAAAAACAAAGTAGCCATTTCAAAAGATATGACAATCCTTATATCTCAAGAATACAGTAAAGACGCACGATGTAAACTCGCAAAGGAAGAAATTTCGGGAAATAAAGTGGTGGGCCTTCTAGTGGAATGGAAACTGACATTGTTTCGTGATACCTTCTCTCAATGATTAGATATGAGTATATAACATGAACAAATAAACCATGAGTGTCCAACTTTAGAATTCATCCATTCGCAATAACCTTGGCACTAGCACATCCTAATCAGCATACTCTGTGTAGAAGAATCCTTTCAATATATGGGAATCTCTCTACACAGAACAAAGAAAATATATTATGTGTATTCAACATTGCAGGTCATATATGCATTCATGTAGCGTGTGAAGGGAAAAGTAAATTTGACTAACCATGATCACAAAACCTTCATCTTAAGGCAAACCTTTTACATATCACCATGGAAGGTGCCAGATTAGCTCTCTAACATGCTAAAATTGAAGTTATCGCCATGTGGAGGCCCATGAGCATGTTGGCATGTGAGCATCTACAGTATGAAGAACACTACTGATAAGCAAAGAACATTTATGGTGGATACTTTTTCGATAAGTAATACTTATGGTGGATACTAGATTCCATCAATGTGTCTTCTGTGCCTTCTTTCTCTTATATGACACTAGTTTCTACCAATCTTCTTGTGACCAGACTGGACCCTACTAGACCTCAAGCTGCCCCAAGCTGCCCCAAGTATGGCCTTTCAATCAGGAAAACAAGGCAATATAAGTTAAATAGCATGAGATAGCCAGTCAGCTCTTTGATAATCATTTCAACAGGTTCTGAGACAAAGGCTTAGCTTTACTGGGTCTGGATTTAGCCCCTGTTTGAATGTGCTGATAATCATTTAAGAAAAATAGCTTTGCAACCTTTATGAGCAATCCTGGATAATCTTTTCTTTAAATCTTGCAGAAATTTTGATGTTGTCCTGCAATAGTGATGGACCAAGCTGGAACCTTTTATCACTTCTAAATGTGTGGACTAAAAAAAAGGCATTATTCCTAAAATTTCATTCGTCCAAACAGGCCTTAGATTATTTCATCGGTTTTTTTTACATCAGTCAATTATATAAGGGGATTCTCTCAATGTCCTTAGTTGCACTCAAAAAGAATCTGGCTTTTCACGTAAGCTAGTGAACCTATGGAGGAAGCCAACGACGTACTCCAGCTAGTTGAGATCTCTATCATATCTGAAAGGTAAGCCAATGGTGACAGTTCGCCTAACAAAAGACATTGCAGACTACTTGCCCGCCAATTCAAGACCCCCTCTCAATTTTTGTTTTTGGGCTCTCTGTCTTCTTTATCTGTCTTCACAAAACCAATATGCATCTGTATGTCTGTATACACAAGGGCAACTAGATGTGCACATACTCGTATAAATCATACGCTTTTTCGTTTAATTGGCAAAACATATATAACAAACAAAAGACCAATTTATGTTATTTATCAATGAAGGCTGGTTAGTTTTATCAAGATCCCAAACTCATATAAATGATACAAATTACCCAAAGCCATGTTAAATTTTGAAACTGAACCAGAGCAGAGAGACTTCAAGTGACACAGAAAAGTTTACATCAAAGCTTATCCCCTTCCGTCTTTTACTTTTTAAGAAAGAATCATGTCAAACTGGCCAATAGGGCTTGAATCTGCCCGCTTGACCATATCAAGTTGAACCACTCTTTTTTTGATGCATTTAAATGCACAATACATACTCAAGCTTGCCCCAACCAGTAGACACATGCACAGTTGCACACAGTGACATACTTGTTACTGCCATGTGTTGCATTGAAAAAAAGAGGTAAAGATAAAGCAATATCTTAAAGCTAATGAAATGAAGTTATTTGAATGCATCAAATACAATCAAACAAAGAATAAATAACATCACAACATGAACCACAAATTAGTTTTACAGAACCTCATTTCTGAAAATTGAGGTCATAGACAAGTCTTGTTTGTGATCTTTGTATGTCTCAATCAATAACTCAACTAATAGGTCCCAGGATATGGTCTGGAACTACAGTTCCATGGTTCAACAAGCTTTCTATCGGAGGATTCCCAAAACATGGGAATCAACACAGCTAGGTTGACATGGAGCACTTACCTGGAAAGCACTAACTGTTCATCTAAAGCAGTTTTCATGTCTTTCCATGGATGAAGTGGTTGTTCCAATGAACATGATAAACAAAACTATACGGTTGGTAAGAATTCCAACAACCTGACACATGCAGTACAAATGAAGCTCCTACAGGACAATAAAATGATTTCAAGTACCTGCTATGACAAGAAAATAATCCATACCAAATACTAAATCAACGACCCATAAGAATCAGACAGATCTGAAACAATAAATACTGAGTAAAACCATAGGCAACAGAAGGACAACATTCAGACCAGAAGACAATTCCAAAAGGGTATGCAAGTGCCAAGCTAAACCATAGAAACGAAAGAACACAGTCACATCTCATCATTAAGTTGACCCAGAGTGTCAATAGCCAATAGAATATTCTGCAGTAGCAAATCCAACAGCAAAATGAAGACAGAATGGTTTACCAGCACGTATGATAGTGAGAACCAATTTGCATCTGTTGCTTAATACGTTCACTTGGAGTAAAAATAAAAGAGGTTGCAATACTTGCAGAGCCGCCCGCAACACAATGTGCAAGAGAATGATATCCCTGTATGAGATAGATGGAATTAAAGCAGCAAGCAAAAGCCTATAAATGAAGTGGGGACCTATTTCTTTCAATTAGTAATACAAATGAAGTTTCCAAATACTGATCATGTGCATTTTAAAAGGAATGGGAAAAGTGCATATCACTTGAAAGACCAAGCTATATTATAAATAGTTTTGAAGGTTCCTTTTTAGGTTGTGCTGGGTAAGATAATTTTAAGCTTTAACTACCACAATGCTACCAGAGAGAGTTCCAAGAAAGGTGAACAAAAAATCACCTTTGGCAATAGAGGCAATAGATGTTCCTTGATGGTTTCATAAGTGAAGGTGTAAACTGCAGATATGGGTGCAGAAGATGCAAGATTGCTGCCAATGCCTCTGTACAGTCCTGTTACTCCTGTAACCAAAATACAAGCCACTCCTAAGGTCAAAAAATAAGAGAGTATTTCAACAAATATTATAGATGAAGACTCATGAAAATGGCCCTATAGTAAGTGACTCAATCTCAAGAGCCCCCATTAGATAGCAAATATCTAAGAAATTGCAATTATGAAAAACTGATACCTCTTTCAGATACTATTGAGCCAAGAATATGACCAATGGACTTCTGTTCCACCCTGCCTGACTGAATAACAGTTTTAAGGGTATCAACAGGATGAAGCCAAAGGCTAACAAAAACTCCAGCCAAGGCTCCTGCAATAGCATGCACTTGCTGTACATGAGCTGTGTTAGCTCTCTCCAATATAGAATTACTAAGAACCGGTAGTGGCACAGTCTCAAGGACAAGCTCCCCTTTGAATTGTCTTTTTGTATTCTTACATACACTGGTATTTTTCTTGCAGTTATATTTCTCCAATGACCCAGGGACAGAGATAGGCTCTACCATATTCAAGGATCTACCAAATGCGTCGGATGAACTGTGAGATCCAATAGAATGCTGCACCTTCTCTTTTGATTCCAGACTCTCACTTGAAATTGCATCTCCAACTTTAAAATTTTCTGAAGTGGAGTTTATAGAAGCACTTTGTACGTCAGACTCATTCAGACTGGTAATAGGTTTCACATGAACATAATAATTTTCAGGTGTAAATGAATTTGGGGAAGATGAAACATAGGAAAATCTAATGCTCCTCAAACCAAGCATTGTTGATATCTCTACAGGTCCATGAGGCATGTTGCCTGCATTATAACTCCAGAAAAATGACTCACTCTTTTTTCCAGTGCATAAAGCAAACAAGGACTTATTCTTTAAAACTTTCAAAAGCTCAAAATCTGAAGTCAAAGTACGTGGAGATGAGCTTGTACAATTTGAATCGGTATGAGGATCTTTGATATCAGCAGATAAAGATGCTTTGGTCTCAATTCCACCAAAAGAATATGGCAAAGTTTTCTTCAAATCTCTTATATCCTCTTTATGTTTTAGTTGTATCCCAATACTAGAGTAAGGGTTCCTCTTATCTCCACAGCCACTATCTCTTGCATTAGATCGTGGCTGAGATATTGAGGACGGCTCAGATAGAAAGCCCCAAATGACCTGGAATGCAGACACAACCTCAGAGGTACTGAGTATTTTGCTAGGATGACCGGGTTCAGAGATGCATTCATTGGTTTCTGATTTCGAACCTGAGACAAGATGGAAATTATCCTCATTTCCAGTATCAGAAATCTTAGTCAATGTTATGCTGTGTGGATCCCATCTATATTTAATTGAAGGTCGACCATTTCTAGATGGTTTTTTCACTCCAGCCATTGTCCTTCAAATCTTCCGCGATAAAATCTCTTACTAACTTTCTTCTTTTATCCTTTTATGGATGAGTTTCAGGACCAACTCTAGTATCAATACAGTGTGAAAATCTCCTGCGGGTCCTAGCTGCATTCATAAGACAACATCGGGTATACATAAGATTTATAAGGTCGGGTAACTTAGTTCAAAAAAAAGAGAAAAAAGTAAATTAAAGTCAAAACTATCACTGCTTCAAAAAAAAAGAAAAGTATGAGTTGGTAAAAGAAATGATCTAGAAAAGTGCAGAAACGATGTAGAAAACTGCTCCCAAATCTAGGAGAAAGTGCAGAAATGTTCAGTTTGTCAATTTCTCTCTCTCGCTCTTGTGCCAAATTTGTGACATAGATATTAGATTATAAACATTCTATTCCTCCTAGGTGTAAACAAAAACATCAACAAAAAATACAAGAACTTGTAAACAATAGTACTAAAAAAAGAAAAAAAGAGCGAGTGACTCTGAGGATAACCAAATATGAAATGTTTCATCAAATGAATCCAAAATCCAGTAACAATTTTGTCATGAATAATCAAATCATATCAATGTAACCAGAGATACAACTCCAGCATCAATGAATGGATCCGAACAAAAGTTAACCATGATATACACAAGATGCATTACCCAGAGCAATGAAACAAAAAGTGCAGCAATTTATGAAACACAATACTTCATTCTTAAATATATCAGAGTTTGAGCACAAATCAAATACCTGGCAAGCTCCAAACTTTTCCCCCATTAAACTGCACACGAAGAACCTTGGTTCACTATTTCACATTTCGAGCAAAAACCAACTGTCAGTTCAAATCCTAGGGGTCCGAGTAAACGCTGAAAATGAAACGAAGGATTTAGGGTTTACAGGAGCTGGGATTTCAACTTCTGCAAAGTGAATAAATAAATAAACAATTTAAGGTTTTGAGATGAAGCAATCAAGCTAACAGTGAACAAAATTAGGGTTTTAGGGTTTTAAGGCGCTCAATCAGGGATTATATACGTAATGGAGAGGAAGGCTTCGCCAGCTAGAACGTAGCCGTGCACGAAACGAGCAAATAACGGGCCGCGATTTGGACGGTTGGAATTTGTGGTGGGGCCAAAAACCCTAATCAGTCCACCTTAGACAGAAGAAAAATATTTATTTTATAAAAAAGAATTTCCTAATTTTTAGAACAGTGTTCCCTTTGACTTTGAAGAGCATCTTCCGGCACCAAAGAACCCGTCAACAGGGTTGATTAATAACATTTTACTATCCTAAAGAAAGTCTTAAAACCCAAATGCACCCACCCTTTTCTCTCTCCCTCTAATCCTAGAGCCAGAGGCCTACTATCAAAGTGGGAGTTATTCATTTTTCACCTCAAAAGTGGCAGATAAATCTTAAGATACCAAATTATCTTTCTCGTTTTTGACATTGAAAAACCCAATTGTTAAAACTAGCGGGGCCGCCATTGCTGGCGAATTACTGCTCCTTATACAGTGTGAGAGACACATCAAAGGAGGTGAAAGATGAGCAAGCCGCAGCTGTGATGAATGCGGCGAGGGCGAAGATATCAGATGAAGAGGGAGGTGACTGGATTTGGAGGTGAAGATGGTTGGGGCGGAAGAAGGTGGAGACCATAAAGGCCGTTGACTCTGAGATTGCGGCCATCACCTTGGAGATTATGTAAAAGGGTATGGACAAGAAACTGGGTTTGGTGATAGCTAATTCACCGCACCTATATTACTCATATAGAAAATTGGCTTTTTGTAAAAGCAAGAAATTGGTATTTTTATAAGAGAAGATGAGCAATATTTTTATGAGTTGGTTAACTTCCATTTTTAACGAGAGAAAATCTCTATGTTACTCTCGGAGTTATCTTTTCAATAGCGGTATTGTGGTGGGAAAGAAGATGTTGATATGTAATTGAAGCGATGAGAAAGATGATGTTGATATGTAATCTTCAATGTGATAGTAGATTTATAGTTGCCGAGACCGATGTAGGCTTACAGGGTGAACCACGTAAATCGTGTGTTGTTGTGGTGTGATTTTTATCTTTGCCTTATTTCTCGTATTTGATTTAATTTGCATTTAATCAATCTTGTACACGATCTTGGGTGGAATTTCGGTTCTACAAGCTAAGGGTTCCTGAAAACCCTACAACTTACTGGTGTATTGAGACTAGTTTAGTGCTTTCTTCTTCCTTTCTCTCTCTCTCTAACTGGTTCGTGAATGAAGGGTGAGGCTTTGGCAACCCATGGTTGAAGAAATGTACATGGAGGAAATGAAAGAACATGAACAAAAGGGATTTGATGAAAAACAATCGTATTCTCAAGCGTAAAGATGACTCCTGACACTAAGCTTTTGGGTCATGCCTAGACCCCTCTGTAAATTTTTGAGCAGAGCACCTAGTGTCTCTTTAGATATGTATAATTCTAAATGAAAAAGAGAGAAAAGGGGGCGTTGGGGGAGAGACGAGATAGAGAATGCATTAGGGCTTTGGGGGAGAGAGGATGTCACAGAGATACCGAGGTGGGCCCATGGGAGGTAGACGGCCCATGAGAAGGAAATGAGGTGGGCCCATGGGAGGGAGAGGGCCCATGAGAAGGAAATGAGAAAAACGGTGGGTGCATTTGGGATTTGGATTTTTATTTAAGATAGCATAATGTCATCATACGGGGATCACCACTATCGAGGGGTTGCAATAAATGTTTTTTAATACTTTAGTGCCACAAGGTAGTCTTCAAAGTTCAGGGGACATTGGAAAATTGTTCTAAAAAATATAATCTATAAAAATATTTTTCTAAAACTATATATATATATTTTTTATTATCACGCAAGAAAGGGCGTGAATCTCAATTACATATGGGTAGCAATGGCTTTGGGTTGGGTCAACCGAAAAAATGATTTGGAACCTGGACCAAGATTCTAAGAGCAACCCACCAGTTCAACCCAGATTATTGAATCTAGGCTGATCTGTCTGTCACGACTACATTTCGCATTTTAATTTTAATTTTTTTCTACAAATTCAAATAACTTGAAATTTTATGTGTGTATTTTTCAAAAATAGAAATCTAATATAAATATCAAAAAATAATAATTTACAAGAAATGAATTAATCAAAATACCCTTAAAATGTATTTTAGTTAATTTATTTTTTGTGAATTATTTTTAAAATATTTTTATTAGATGCACCTTGATAAGAAGAATGAACGCGTAATATTTTAAACTAAAGCAACTTTTGAAGTTATTGACTCTTTTCTTGTATTTTTCAAAGAAGCCATTTATTTTGGAAGAAACTGGCTATACCTTAATGATGTGTTTCTTCAAGAGCCTAAGTATTTCTTATTATTTTGCTTTATTACATTTGATGTGCAAGATCTCTGATTTACCTTTTTAATGTATATGTTGGGGACTTATTGATAAATAAAATCATAAATAGGGATGATAGATATCTTTTGGTCTTTGGATTGAAAGATGATTCTATTCTTCTATACTAGTACATTAATTTACTTTGTTGATTATGTATTATTTTATGCAGCTTATCAAGCCAGCTTTCAGAATTTTTTCTGACAAGAGCTCAAAATGTTTCTTTCTATTGCTTCGGGGGATTCATAGCATCAAAAGACACTTTGATAGCAGCAACAGGTGGACACCAAATTGTGTAAATTGTGTAACAGGTGGAGACTCATAGCATCGATGGGGACATTTTATGGCTGTGTACATTGAAGTCCTGAAATTGTGTAAATTGGTCTAGAGACCAAACTTTATCTTTTTAGGAAAAGTTTATGGTTGTTAATTTGAGCTGAACCTGTTGGTTTCAAGTCTTTTTTTTCCCTCTTCCTTCTCATGGGTATGTTGAATGCATATGCCAAGATTTTAATTGGTTCTCTCTCTATATGCAATGTGTTGAATGCTGAAGTTTTGCTTGTAGCATGTATATACTTATTTTTCATATATGGATGGGGATGAATTTCAGAATGTGTATGGCTTTGTTTGTAGCATGTATGTACTTCTTTTTCTATATGCAATGGTTTTCTGTTCTTTAGTTTTTCTTGAGAGAGAGAAAGACCCATTTATCACTCTTATATTGTAGAGACCCAATTTTCTTAGTATTCCGTAGAGAGAGAAACCTCATTGCTCTTTATTTTGTTTAGTTTAAAGCTTGTGATGATGCATGGTAAGAAGTTGAGCTCAGAGAAAACCATATCAGAAATTTTTTATCTTTTTTTTTTTTGTTGTTTGAAGACAATGGATATTTGAGGTTTAATATTTAGAGATGTAATATTCACTGGTTTGGTGTCATTCTTTCTCTATTTATAATATTTTCCATTTACAAACCCGATTGGGTTTCGTTTGAAACCATTTTTGGAGTGGTATGATTTGGGATGTTATCTCACTCTGTAAATGGATTTGAACTTGTTTGTTTTTTTTTTTTTTTTTCTTTTTCAATTTTCAGTAGTTTTTTTGTTTGAGTTTATTCATTTTTCATAACCAGCAGAGAAATAAGGGCAGAATTCCTAATTTAGTCACCATGAGACCCTCTGATCGCAGAGGGCCTGTAAAGACTTTTATCTTACTAAGATCGAGGGAGTGTCGGGGGCCACAATTGCAATGGAGCTTCTATTATGGAAAACATTTTGGATGGGCTTTGACATTATGAGTAGTTGTAATAATGGATTGAGTTGGTTAGAGTCAGTTTTCTATGTAATTTGGCAATTGGGTTAGAGTCAGTTTTCTATTGCATTCTGAAACCTTTAAAGCTTCCGCCTGCAAACAAACAGAAGGGGTGGAGCTGTCAAGATGCATATACAAGTCACAATGCATAAAAGTAACATTCCTTAGCTTTCATTAATCCTTTGAGTGCTTAATGTGGTGAGGCCCAATGACATTTTCCTTTCGTTTCCTGACATGGAAAGTTTTGCCATGCCAATGGTATGATGAACTCGACAGTTTTTTATAAATCTAAATGTGATTTGAAGCATATGCTACCTTTTCTAGGCTAGTGGCGTATTGTTTAATATGACTATCGACAAAGGCACCTTATGATATAATCTGATCTCATAATTAAAATAACAAATAGATGAGCTAGAACCTACATGTGATATTAACGATAGATGTATTTGGTGCAATAACAAGTGAATCTTTTACTTGGTTCTTTTAGCAAAGAAATAAGGCACATAATCCTTAATTTAATCACCATGCAACCATCTCAAAACTTAATACACCAACTCTCAAACCATATTAGATCATTAAGAAACACATTTGTTCTCACAGATCTATCTAAAGATGCATCAAACAGATGAAGAATAAAATATCCAAAAACAACTAGGCATCACTATGCCAATCGAGCTATCACCATTCAAAGTACTTAAGAATATCTGATGCTCGAGCACTATAAAACTCAAAGGTATACCAAATCATTCACGATGTAGTATAAGCAAGTAAAGTGTTCACCGTTCAAACCACAAAACCACCAAAAGTTAAGTGTACATATATATATATATATATATATATATATATATATATATATATATATATATATATATATATATATATATATATATATATATATATATATATATATACCATAAAACATATACCCATTCCTTTTACAAAAAAAAGGAGGGCAAACATCATTGTTATTAATAAAATTACAGATATGAGAAAAAAAATTTGAACATCTACTTTCTCCAGGACCATAGCAACAGATTTACGCTTCTCCATCTCAGACATAGATCATCTACTCCATCAGCAATACAAGCATCTAGCCTTTGAGACACGAACCTTTTAACTACATGCTTCCTTTCTTCACCTAGAATTTCATCACACCTGAAATAAGTATTGTATACAATAAGACCATTTACATTAAGGACGAACATTAATAGTCAAAATATTTAACCAATCTGATTATTAAATAAATAGTCAAGGCTCAAGGAAATACATGATTGGTGCAATGTAACACAAGTACACATAGAGAACTCCTCCCTCTCCTGCAATGCATAAGTTAGGAGTGCAGCAGTGCCCCCACCCAAAGAGTGTTCAACAACCTAAATATATGCAGGTGAGTATGTTAGATCCATTTTAATTTCAATGTTAAAGAGAAACCTATCAATTCCTGCAAGTGGTGATAATAAAAAAAAATTACCAGCCCAACACTAAACAAATATTTCCATTTCATTAAACAACCAATGCAAGAATCAGCAACAAATTGGACAATAAAAGAGATCCAAACAAGTTTTAAACCTTCTCACATGACAATAAATGTCCATGACAAATTTTTTTAAGGAATTCTTTTAAATTTTAAAGTACACCAAAAGGTTCATAGGAAGTTCCATTAATTATTCTCGCAGAACCTTGGCCGTTAAAGCAGTTATTTACTCGATGAAATAAGAATATTCAATCAAGCAATGAAAGACTCAAAGGACCCAAGCGCACAAAATTCTTCTCCAGTGCTAGAGTTCCTGTGCCTAAATAAAGTGATTCCTAGGAAATTCCTACTTTCCATCAGCCCCAGACATGGCCATAAATTCAACTTCCACCCCAACAGAAAACCATGGTTTCAATCTAGCCTGTAAGAAAGAAACTTGGAATATTCTGAACTACATTTAAAATGTTGGGGAGCATTCAGAAAGAAAATGAAAACAAGAAGAAAATATCTTATATATCTAACCTATAAAATTGAAATTGGGCACGAGAGAGGTGGCTTCAAGAAGATTCAGAGTCATAACTGAACAAGAACCCTTTTGTCAAATATACCAGTCGAATTATTATTGGTACTTGGCATTGGTATGAAATGTGTCAGAAAATTTTGTGATATGCTTCTCTAGTTCTAAACAACGTTATGCATATGACAGAAGCCCCTTTGCTCACCTATATGGACTTTATTTTCAATAGTTCATTTTTGGTACATGATAGAGATATCTTCCGTTATTTAAAAAGTCATATTTGATCCGTATAGTATATAGGAATCCCATATCCATACTCAAATATCTCGTGTTCTCAACCAGCTAAAAAGCTAGGATAAAACCAATTGGTGCTAATGTTTAAAAGTTATTATGTAATCGATTAGTAATCACATGTAACTTCTTCAAAAACATCTAATGTTATTCATACAAAAAATGGCATAATTCAACTGAATCTTTTGGCCGTCTTCATATCATGTGATTCCCATATACATTCATGACTATAATATTTCTAGCTATTGCAAAATATGACCAATCCATAAAATGTGAGGAACCACATGTGCTAGTAGATTTAAAATTTTACATTAAGGCCACCAACAATATTTGTTTCAGACAAATGAGAAGTAAGCTGTGGACCATCTGGATAGCCCTTTTTTAGCCGTAGCAATAAAAATTTTGCTCATATTGGGTTTTCCACATTTGGGGATTTGGGAGAGTGAAAACCAGAGGGAGAGATGGAAATAGAAGCACCCGAGGGTTTGCTCTGTATTTGGGATATCCAAGAAACGAGGACAAAATCTGAGCAAAAATTGCTGTAAAATTGGTTTGTATTTGGGACATTTTTTGCCTACATTTTTTTATAGCAATTTTTATCGAGATTGGGTTTTGCTCATTTGGGGATTTGGGAGTTTTGGTGTAACTCGATAGTGAAAACCAGAGGGAGAGATGGAAATAGAAGCACGAGAGAGAGAGAGAGAGAGAGCCCATACCTTGACAAGGGGAACCCTTCTATGCGAGATCTGCGGATGCCTTATGTGGGAGAGATAAACTTCATAAGAGAGCAACAAGAGGAGAGATGAGCTTCATTTTGTGCAGTGAGAGGAAAGAGAAGTTTCAGAGCAACGAGAGTAGAGAGTTCATTTTGTGCAATGAGAAGAGAGAGTTCATTTTGTGCAGTGAGAGAAGAGAGAAGTTTCAGAGCAGCGAGAGGAGAGAGATTTGGGTCATTTTTGGTTGAGAGGAGAGAATATATAGGGAGAGCGAGAGGAGAGATATGCTTCAGAGAGCGTACGCTGCACACAGGGAGCGTACATTTGTCAGCGCCCTTTCGTACAACGTTGATCTTGTCGAATTTATTAACTTTTCAAACTTCATTCGGCGGTATCGCATCGTGGCCTTCGGATTAGGAAAGTTAAATTAGCGCCGGTGGGAGCAGCTGAACCATATGAGCGAGGCGGAAAATTCCATATATATATATACTCCGGCTAGATTACATGATTTCTTCTTTAGCCCAAGGCTTAGTTTTCAGGACCATCACTAAGCCCATTGCAGCCTAACAAAAGGAAAATGTATAATGGCATTGATAAGTATGATCATGTAACAAAGTATGTTTCATAAGGAATTCAATAAGTGGTTTAACAATGTTGTAAGTGTATCAAAATAAGTAAAGCCTCACTTCATTCATCGAAAATTTGCAATTCAAGTGTTGGAAAACCTTGAAATCGATCATCTCAGCTTGATTATTATAGTTGTGAAAAAAAAAAAAATTTGAATTTCAAATTCTAAAAATAGTGTATATTGCAACAAATCATCTAAACCATCAATTTCCCTTTAAAAAAAAGTATGCACAAATCTGCAAGATCTGTACTATTTTTTTAGTTTCAAATTTTATTGTTGGTGTTGATAATTGATTTTAGAGCTATCATAGAGATTTTCGATGCCAAAAGTGTTTTTCAAATGAAACTTTGAGGGGAGACGTTATTTTGTTTTCGTAAAGCCTAAGCCCTATAGAAACTTGGGTTGGAGTATTCAACTTGGAGTGAGTGGGGACTTGAAGCCAAAAGTGCTTTTTCTAATTAAGATTTGGGGTGAGACTTTATTTTGTTTTCATAAAAAATGTAACTTGGGTGAGTGGGGACTTGAAGATGAACATTTTTTACAAACAAATTACATTTTTTACACTTGACCCAAAGAACTTGCCTCTGTGCACCATTTGCAAGGGTTATATGAATATATTTTGGACAAGTATTCCATAACGCATCGGCAGTCTACAGATTTGGTGATGAAAAACTAGATTTGGTGATGAAAACTTTGTAAATCTATCGTATCCACCTTGATGATCATAGATCAAAAAAAATAAAAAATCTTAAAAATATCCATATTGCAACGTTTTTTATGGGCCATCCATTTCAAGTCTATACACTGGCATTTTTGGTGCTCCAAATTCAACAGTCATGGGTGGAGATGGCTTTAAAGGTAATAGTTACGTTTTCCTGGCACCGGATCTGCAATTTTTGGAAAGAATTAATGTGCAGCCATATGTGTGGCCTTACGAAAACATCGGCCTGTATATTTCTTAATGGATGTGGTTAGCATAAGCCTTAAGATTTACATTGAAAAGTAAAGTCTCACCACAAAACCCAATAAAAAAAATGCATTTATTTTGTTGGAAAACATATGATGGTCGAAAAATCTATTTTCGCCCCTAATTATGAAATTTCAAGTTCAAAAAATGATGGAAACATATAAATATTTAAGAAGGACCCGGTTTCTATGCCCCAAACCCCCATATATAGAAATCCAGGCATATTAATAAATCTATTTTTGAGATAGATTTTTGGACTTAATTTTTAAGGGCATGTAATATTTATCATGGAGATCATGAATATGAAAAAATAAGTAGATTTTAAAAATTAAAAATAATAATTCTAATAAGAAAACATTTGAACCGTTAGTTTTCATTGTTTTTAGATGAAACACCTAAAATGGATGCTTTACACTTTGGACTGCATATGAAGTAATGAGATCCAGCCTGCATGAAACAATTTTCCATTTAAGAATAGACTATCCAGATAATATAGAAATTTGTTTCATGCGGCAGGGATCGCATCTCTACATTTGCGGTTTCTAAGGTATATAGCATCAATCTTAAAGATGGATGCAATAGGTGGTCCATCTAAAAATAATTGAAACTAACAATCCAAATATTTTCTTAATAGAATTATTATTTTCAATTTTCAAAATTTATTTATTTATATTTACATGTCCTTAAAATTTTGGTCTAAAAATCCATCTCAAAAATAGATTTTTAAGAAGTAACTCATTTCTATATGGACTCATAAAAACCGTTCCCATATATAATAAGATACATCATTTTAGGTATTGAAATCTATTTTTATTTTTCCAAATTAATAAAATCCTATGATCGATTTGAAGATTTAGAAATGCATTTTGTGGCAAGGCTATGGGATGCTGCTTTACTGTTTATTGTAAAGCGTAGGCCATACAAGAACTTTTACGTAAGTATCTACTGTTATATATGGAAAATGTTTATGTAAGACCGTAAAATGTAGAACTAAAGATGCACCTCAAAAATCTAGAAAAAGGTATTTTTAATGTTAAAAAACCTTTTAATTGATTATCTTGACGTCGAGATATATGAATATGAAAAAAAAAAAGATTTTGAATTCCAAAAATAATACATCTTACAACACATTATCTAGACTGTCTATTTTTAAGGTTTTTATATATTTATAGATCTACTTGATTTTAACCATTTTTCGAGTTTAAATTTTACAATTAGATATGAAAAGATATTTCAAATAATCCTAAGAAGTTTTTAGACCAAAATTGCATGTTTGATCAAATTTGGAGGTGCGCCTTAATTGAATTTTTTAAAGTTGCCACCTTATAGAAACCACACTCTTTATGTGTGGTTTATACGGGGTTGCAACTTTAAACAATTAAAGTAAAGCACACCTTTGAACTTCGTAATAAAATTTAATTTTAGAATTGAAATTCTTAGGATGGCTTAAATATTTATTTTAACTATAATTATAAAATTTAAAACTCCAAAGATGATTCAGATCAAGTAAATTTTTAAACACATGAAAATCTTGAAAATGAACGGTCGATATAATATTTTATAAGATGCACTACATTTAGGACTTGAAATCTCTGTTTTTTTTATATATCCATAGATATCGAGGTGGTTTCCAGTATTAAAACAACATTGTTTTGATAGATTTTTTAGGTGCACCATACTTCTACAGTATGGTTTAGATTGGCACCTACTATAAACTTTTTCCTCTAAATAAACAAGGATGAGAGATTATAAGTGATTTAAGTACTTTTTTAGTGAGATTTTAAGAAAACATATTGAAGAAAAGTGTTAGACATTGGTCTCATATCCTTTGTATCTCGACACACACAAACAATCATAGATGCAATGTGTCCATGTTTATCATCATTATCAAAGCCTTTTTTCAACTAATTGGGGTCGGTTGCACAAATCCTAATATGTCATTATGTTCTATTAAAGGTTATACCTTAAGTAAAACATATGGTCATATATCCCTATATCTTTTCTCACTAATTCCAATCATATCTTTTTGGGCCTACGTCTTACTTTTTTTTAACCTTCCACTTGAACAAACTCACACCTCCTAACATGTGTTGTACTGTGTTTGTGCCACACATGACTAGTCCACCTGAGTCTATTCTCTCTCATCTTATCGCCATTTGATTTCACAACTAAATTTTTTCGAATATATTCATTTAGAATTCTATCCCTTTTTGGCTTGTCCATGTTACATTGCCTAAATCCAAAGCTCTAACCCTTTGATCTAATCCAAAGTGCTAGTCCAAGTTTCGAATTTGATACTTCTATGAAATATTTACTCATCACTACGAACTGGTTTTACGTCTTCCAAGTAACAAATACATTCACATTGAGATACAAGCGTATGTATGTGTATGTTTATGTAACAAATACATTCACATAGAGAGAGAAAGATGTGAAACATGTTTATGTTTATGTATGTTATGTAACAAATACATTCACATATTACCAAGTAACAAATACTTTCACATAGAGAAAGAGAAAGATGTGAAACATGTTTATGTATGTGTATGTTTTACTTAGGATATTTATCTGTGTGGGTATTTAATTGAGTGCAAGAACCCTTACAACATAAATATTTAAAGGGTGTGGTTTGCATGACTTTATAATAAGACGCAATTTTGGCATCGAAATTTCTTAAGACAATGTGAGAATCTATTTTAATCTCTAATTATAACATTCTAAACTCTAAAAATAGTTCTAAATTTCTAATCAAGCAAATCTACAAACGCATAAAAAGCTTGAAAATAGACGGTTCAGATAATATATTGCAAGATGTATTATTTTGGAACTTGAATTTTTTTTTCTCTATATCCATACATCTCGATGTTGAGATAATCAATTGGATGTTTAACATCAAAACAGCATTTTTCGAGGGTTTTTTGAGGTGCACCTTAATTCTAGGTATTAACCTTATTTTTGCCAAGTAGCAAGCTAATCTTTCAATGTATAAAGTGCCTATAGCATGTACCCACAGGAGTATTATGTAAAACGACTCCCTCGGGCAAAATCCCTACATGGAAGTTTTTTTATCCGGAATTTTGAGATCCATTTAAACATCACCAGTATAGCCGTTGCATGAAATGATGCATGGGCATGTTAGATTAAAATTACAAATTCCAAGAGCAATGAGCTACAAAGTTTTCAACATTCATGAGAGATTTCAGTTTTCCATCTACCAAGGTTAATAACCAATCCTACGGAAGTTTAGAGAATGGAAAATATGCAGAGAGCATGCAGCAAATCAGGCATTATGCATATAAATGCATACATGCAAAAGCAAATCAAAACAACCTGATGTAACAGACTAAAGTATTCTATCACTGAGGATCAGTCCGTCCATGGAAGATGAAAACTGTCCATTATATAAAAGAGCACTTTCTTCCTCTACTCTCTCTCTCTCTCTCCATGGAAAATGAAACTATCCACAATATCACAAAAGCTCTCTCTCTCACACACACTCAGAGCAGTCTCTCTCTCCATGGAAAATGAAACTATCCACAATATCACAAAAGCTCTCTCTCTCACACACACTCAGAGCAGTCTCTCTCTCCATGGAAAATGAAACTATCCACAATATCACAAAAGCTCTCTCTCTCACACACACTCAGAGCAGGCTTAAAGATCAGTTTCCCCATGGGAGATTTGTAAACCATTTAAAACAGGTGTTCGCAAACTCGGCCGGTCCAACTCAAAACCGGCCAGTCAAACTGAAACCGGGCACTGACCAATCTGGTTTTGACCAGTTTTGGTGATCCAATCGGATATTTTAAAAAAATATAAAATCCAGGGATTTGTTTGTAATCTGTTTTGAATGTTTTTTATCATTTCGACAAAGATTGAAAAGTGTTTTGGCCGTGAATATTTATTTTTACATTTTCCTATCTTTTTTAAAAAAAATTAAAAAAAATACTAGGCACAAATCGAATTTTTAAAATCCAATTTAATTTTTTTTTCAACTTTGTTTGGACGTGCTTTGTTTAATCATACATTAAATATTTTTTTCATATTTTTTTGGATTTTTTAATTTATTTTTATTTTTTTTAACGTTTCTGTACTAGCGATGAGATGCCTGGTTAGGCCGTTGAACTGGCCAATTTACCGGTTACTTGAACCCGGCGCTTGGTCGGTTCGATTTTTTTGAACACTTTAAAACACAACAGATCTCTCTCTTTCTCTCTCTCTCTCTCTCTCTCTCTCTCTGATGGATAAAAGCACCAACAGAGAATCAATGAATGGCAAAGCATCTGAAAAGAGAATCAATGAATGGCAAAGCATCTGAAAAATTGGTATCTCATTTCTCCACTAACCTATCAGCATATGGCCATATTCCAATTATATTCTCCCCCCACTGTCCATCATTTTTTATGGATAAAGCATAAAAATATATATAGGAAATTACTTACATCCAATGGGCATTGCAAGATCTCTCATTGAATCGTTTCATGGTTACTTGAAACATCAATGTTTTTTTGATGGATATGTCAGTCTGGTTCATTTACACAAAGCACAAACTCACCATGCTTTACACCAAAAACATCAGTTCTTTACATAACAGGAATAATTTGTCTTCATACAAAGGATTCTCTCTCTCTCTCTCTCTCTCTCTCTCTCTCCTGACAGTCGACACTGCTTACTTGCAGTAAAGGACCATCTTCTCTCTCCACAACCCCAACGTAGCCGTACTAGATAGAGTGACAATCAGCACTGGTTATTTTGAAGGACAATCTCTGATATAGCCATAAATAATGCTTGTTTATGGTAGACAGTCTCCTCACTCCACAACCTCAACATAGCCACAAATCTCTCTCCCAACCCTCCAGCCCTCTCTCTGCCATCAAACCGCTATGCTCTCACAGCAAATCACTTGATTATTTGAACACTCTCCACCCAAACCCACCACTGACGACCCTACTAGCACCCCCACTCCCCTGCTCCCTGATGCCTTCACGTCCACCACTGCTCCCCCCATCCCCCTCCCCACCACCACCACACCCCTCCCCCCCAACCCTGCCAACTTACAAGGGCCCCTCACCACCAACCCCGACAACCTCCCAACCCCAACCCAATCTCTTTCTTTCTCATCCCAAACCATCAATCTCACTCCCCCTGATCCTTGGTCTACCATATATACCCTAGATCCTACCACCACAGCAGGCCCACGCAACCCCATGACCATCCCACCATCCACTGGTTGCCACTTGCCACCCGCAGATGGCCGACACATTGCAGCGTAGTGGGACGGGACCACATCGGGGCTCACATGCCTAATGTATATGTTTCCCTCAAAACTGAGGGATTCTCCAGGGTCAGCTAAAATGTCTGGGTCCTCGGAGAGGGTCCATTCATTTTTTATTGGGTCATAAACTTCAAAGGAGTGTAAGGTTTCGGAGCTGAGGCCCATGCCCCCAATGGCATAGAGCTTGTGTTCCAAGCTTTCACATACAAAATGGCACCTAGGTTTTACGAGGGGGGCGGCCTCTCCCCACTCGTCTGTGATGGCATCATAATAATGCACTTGCGTCGATGCGTCTTCCAACCATCTGCATCCACCTAATAGATAGAGCCGGTGGCCTAGGACCCCGAATGCCATGCCGTACCTGTCAGATGAGAAAGATGATTTTTGTTGACGAAAACGAGGGACTATAATTTTATGAATAAAAAACAAAAATTCATATGAATAATACACAAAAATCTTTGGTAAAGAGAAAAACTGAAAAGTACAGTATGATTCATATGGTCATACTAACAACATGGTCATAAGGTCATCACCATTCAATCAATGGACTGGACGTTGATGGACAGAGAGCAGGTACCACCGACCATGTCACTAATTGATTAATGGACACGGTTTCTACAAGTTCCTGGAGTCATGTAGAAACCTCCTTAATAATTCAGTTTTTAAACAGATTTTAACCCTAAATTTTTAAGGAATACATAATCCCTAACATGAAGATCATTAACTTGTAAAAATTAATGAATTTTAAAATCTAAAAATAATATTTTTTTAAAAGAAAATGTTTAAACCATTGATTTTACTTTTTGGACCATCATTTAGATCATCTTTGGATGGATGGTTTGTGCCTCAAGGGATGCAAATGTAGGAAATGTGTCCCCCGAAGCATATGACACTTTTCCTTGATAAATTATAGGGTATATTCCACTCTATCCAACCATGGCTGGCATGATGATAATCATCATGACCATGTTGTCAACATGACCTGTATAACACTGTTCCATAAAGGAAATAAAGGGATAAGGAAACAATATACAAATGTATGTACCTTTTGGAGCATTGAGGTGGGACGCCCTTCAGGGGTCGCCATCGCCGTTTGGTCGGTTCCTGCACATAACCATGAACCTGGTCGGAGGCATCCCGGCACAAGGAATATACCCAAGCCTCTGCTAACCTTAAGTTTTGCCTACAGGCATAAAAAGCTTCACTGTGCACTAACGCACGCCATCTTCTAGAGACAGATTTGAGGAGGGGGTGGTATTTACGTGGGACCCTCACCAAGCAGAGAAGGGCAATGTCATCTGGTAGACCAGGTATAAGGGATAAATCTGGGTCTCTGGTGTCGGAGCTCAGTTGTGCATGGTTGCTTGCTTGTTCAAAAGTTTCAGGGTCCATATTGAGGCTGTAAGGAAAAGGGCGCCTGTAAAATATAAGAATGCATATAGCGATGAATCATACAAGGGGAGATTATTTTCTGAGCTAAAAATTATCTTATTTCATTGTCACAAATCTGGCATTTGAAGCCAAAACTTATCTCAACCATCATGCAACGCCCACAATTTCTAATGCCAAGATGCATCTTTAGCATCTTTAATATAACTAATGCAGCATTCATGATGAAATGTTCCTTGAATTTCCAAGAGAAATCCCAAAAACTCCTAATGAGATTTTTCTCTTCTTTCATTTAACATTTATTTCTGATTCAGGCGCATTAGGACAGAGCATCTTATGTTTTTTCCACCCATATTCATATTTTTTGCAATACTACCACACAAGGCACCTGTCAAACCCAGTTCCTTCCAGGTTTGTGAAATACAAAATAGATGGATTTAGTTTCACTTGAATGATGAATATGCACATTGAAACTTGAAAAGATCTGGTTTAGCTAATTTGCCATGGCCTTTCCATACCTTGAACTTTTTTATGGAACTGTTAACATTTGTATTGAAGGGGAAGAAGATTACAAACCATCAAAAAATAGGCTTCCCACAAGCCGGAAGCTCTATACCAAATATGGGCACCCTTACGTCTAGGGGCTCCATCCTAAAAGGGGCACTCCTACATCTGGGGACTCTATACAAAAAATAAGCATCCCATGAACTGGAAGCTCTGTAAAAAAAAACCACCACTGGTGGACAGTGTGCAAGATGGCCAAGACAAGAGAAAGTGCAACTAAAGTGTTAACTGCAAAGTGCAGTCATGGTTGTGCTGTTAAGTGCTCCTCCTTTAGCTAGCGTGTCGGCCTCCGTGTTACCCTCCCACCAAATATGCCTCCATGAGGAAACCATATGCTTGCAAATGTAATAGCTTTTATTAACGGTGTGTGTGGGAGTCCAGGGGCAAGGTGCTGAGCCTGAGGCCCAAGCAATAATGTTCTTAGTGTCTCCTTCTACTTAGGTTCGAAGAGGGATTAATGTTTTTGAGTCCTTCTAGGAGTGCCAAGGCCTCTGCCAGTTGGGAATAAGCATACGTCCGATGTGTTTGGAGAATGAACTAAGGATCTGGACTGCATAATTCCTAATGAGACCCCCTATACGTGAGCGGCCACGGTTGCCGAGGGAGCAGCTGTCGAAGTTTAATTTCACCTAGCTTGGTTCAGGTGGCTTGATTCAGGCGGTCTCCAACATGCAGTAAATTACATTTAAAAGCAAATTTCCAAAGGAAATACCCACCAGCATGCATAATTATTTTGAGAATTAATGACTTCCATTGATGCAATGAGGTATTACATTTTCACGGTTTGTACAAAATATGTTACAACATTGTGGAGGTGTTTATTCCTGTACAAAAAATTGGATGATGCTAAAGAAGATTTGGTATATCAAAATTTGAGGTCCAAGTTGGTTTGATTGAAGGTAGGGCTGTTATAGTTTTTGACAAGAACACAGGGAAGAAGAGTCCCCTCTTCAAGTGCGTGAAGAGGTTGTATAGATGGTTGAGTGTGTGAAGAGGTTGTATTGATAGTTGAGTCTGGGTTCCCCTTTAAACTGCCATTGAAATTGAGCTTGACTTCTGTGAATCCAGATTGCTTCCACAGGGACGGCCTTTGGGGGATTACATGGCTTGAACCAGTTAATATGCTTCGGCTATCAAAAACAGCAAAAGATATGCCAAAGATATTGTCGGAAGGCCAAGGTTATGATTGAGGACACAAAGTGCTCGGTGAGAGTTGAAATGCTTGATTGGACTCCCTAAAATATCCGCAGGTTTATTCTAAGGGACCAGATGAAGGCAATTGAGGTAAGGTGCCATAGGTGGCGACCCTTTTTGGGAAAGGTAAGGAAATGGAAATCCACGGTTTAAAAACTCTTTAATGGCCTCTGGCCAGACCCATGTAAGGTTGAAAAGATCAAGAAATATGGATGGGATTATTGAGGCTGTTGCACAATGGAGAAATAGCTGGTTCATGGATTCATGGATTCCCACTCCAACCTGTACATCACACCAGATTGGCAGGGGTATTCCTCTGTATTGGATGTTGTCCAAGGTTAAAGCTTTGTGGGATGTGGCAAGCCAGTTTAGGGCATGAACCTTTGGTGCCAGTTTGATGGTCCAAGGACTTGTAGTCTGCAGGACTGAAACTTGAAGAATACTGAGCATGATAGAAAGAAGTCACAGAAAAGTCGCCTCGTAGATTCGGGCACCAAATCAAATTGTCCTTGCCACGGTTTGGTACAAATTAGGCATTTAGTGTATCATTCTTCGTCTCAGCATCTGTGAGATTTTGACGAAATTGTGGTGTCCACAATAACTGTCCGCCAATTTGGTCTGTTATCTGGGCTATTGAAATGTAAGGATCAAGTGCTAGGTTGAAAAGGTGGCAAAAGGAGGACCCTAATGTGATCTGACCCGAGCCATAGGTCTTTCCAAGGCATAATCCTGTCACCCATTTTGGCCATGAATCTAATGGTAGCTAATAAATTCATTGTGAATATACTACATGATGCCCTAAAGTTACTTCTTTGTCAGCCTCTTGAGTTGGTGGGTTGTTTGAAAAAGCCAACCCATGGGTCCCATGCCATACTTTTGTTTGATGACATGGCACCAAAGGAGGTTTCGGGATCCACAAAATGCCACCGCCACTTTTCCCAAAAGTGCAATGTCTACTAGTTGTAGTTTTCTGATATGTAAACCACCAAATCATTACGGAAGGCAGACAGTCCCATGTTACAAGGTGAAACTTGTGGTTCCCTTCAGCACAACACAAGGAATTCTCTGATGAGCCTTTCTAGTTTGTTGATGCACTATCTGATTTACAGGGATATTTAAGAGTCTGGCACTGATTTAGGTAATAAGGACTCCAAGAAAGAGAAACCTACATTTCCATGCAGGTAAACATCACTCAGAAATCTGTGCCACATTTTCCCATTGTGATTTGTTTGTTTTTCCCATGAAAAGAGGTAGTCCTATATATAAGGCAACCGATCCCAGGCATTGAGCTAGCTCCCTCAATTTGTCACTGGGTACATAAAAAACAATGAGGTTTGATTTGTTCACATGCATGCGGAAACCAGTGCAAAGATCACAAAATATTAGAGTCATAGTTTGTCAACCTGATGTTTTGCTGGCCTGTTGTCACAAAAGACCAACAGGTGATCCGCATCAAGCAAATGTGAGATTATTGGCCCTATAATAGAGGTGGAGATGCTGTCCAGCAGACCATGGGTATAGGGACATTCAATGGATATGGTAAAAATGTCGCTGAGAAATAAGAATGGAGGTAGGGATTAGGGGTCTCCTTGATGAAGACATCTAGAAGAGTGGAAGAATCCATTAGCTGAGTTGCTGATAAGAACTGAGAAGCTTACAGAATAAATGTTCTTAAACACAGTTCTGGCAATGTACTAGGGTGGCTGAGAAGCTTACAGAAGACATGTTCAGATGACGAAGTGCAAACAGGTTGATTATCTGCACTCATACTTTCCCCATGGAACAACAATCATATCCCATTAATTTTTGAAGTTAATTCGAAACAAAACATACAAAACCCTGATCCCAATGTAATACAAAAGCAAGGAGACAATGTTGTAATATCACCTCCTCCTAACAAAAAAAGACATTATAAAAAATCATCAAAACACAAGTCTGCAACAAAATAACAAGCCAAAAGACAAAGCAATTCACCTAATTTCAACAAAAAGATGCATCAATATGAAACTTGAATATCTACCACTCAGCAAATTAAAAGAAGCATAACTGAATACCACCAAAACCCTAATTTTTCAGATCAAACAGTAAAAACCCTGATTTCCAGAATCCACCCAAAACCAGAACTTCTCCGTAATCCAAAGGCGTTAATAGAAGAAAGAATGGCAAATAAAAAAAAAACCAAAAAACAAAATCAACAGAACCAATCACTACCATCGAGATAAATATCTAGAACCCTCCTAAATATGCAAAAAAGAAAAAAAAAGAAAAAAAAGAAGAGGAGAAACTACACAGTAAAATTCAGAGAATCAAGCCAAGAGATCCCTTTACAATCCTCTAGTTTGAACGCTAATGTAAACAGAATGAAATTTTACTCAACTAACCTGAAAATTTTCTTTTTGTATCTTCAATGATGCAGTCGAAAATGGCAGAAAAATGACTTGAAATATGAAATTTTAAAGAAATCGATAAGGAATTCCAAACCCTTTTTGCGGCATGAAGCGCCAATGAAGTCTGGAATTGCCCTTTGTAATTTACCCCTTATGGCCCTCTAAAAACATAAAATGCCGTCTATATATATATATATACCCCAACAATAAATTGCCACTAGTTTTTAATGGAAAAAGTTTATATGAGGATGCTACCTTATAACGTGGAACTATGGATGCCGCTCAAAAATAAATCGGAAATGGTTGTTTTGAGATAATCTTAATAACATTTTACATCAAAACTATATACTATGACAAAATTTGAAGGTGCACCTTACCTCTACATCTACAGATGCATCCGTATGCAAACTACACCCATGGTATATAATTTTAATATAAAATGATCTTAGGATTATCTCAAAATCTATTTTTATATCTAATTATAAAATTTTAAATTTAAAAAATAGTTAAAGTCAAGTAAATCTATAAACATATGAAAATTTTGAAAATGGAACGTGTAGATAATATGTTGTAAAATGTACTATTTTTTAGACTTAAAATATTTTTATTTTTTATAGTCATACATCTCGATATCGAGATGATCAATCAAAGGATTTTTCAACATTAAAACTAACTTTTCCGATGGATTTTTGAGGGGCATCCGTAGTTCTACATTATAAGGTAGCATCCTTATATAAATTTTTTCCTTTTTTTAATTCAATGATTTGTACAAGATAAAATCTTGTTTGTTGTTGATATATAAGGCAAAGACCTTGTAGAGTAAAATAGAGAGCCTTTCTTTGAAAACGTCTCTGAAAAATGCATTTTTAGCCCACATTGGTTCGGAAATCTATTTTCACCTCTGATCATGAAATTTAAAGTTATAAAATTTGAAAACTTGGGATAACGTTTTATTTTTTATTTTATTTTAATAAAACCTAAACCAATGTTCAAATTACAACAATACTCCAGTGGTTCAATCAAACAACTTTACCAATGGAGTATTTCCTTTCCAAAAATATTTTTATTTAGGTATTTTTTCAAAAAATTTGTTTAAAAATGCCCAAATGACCTTTTATTATGGGAAAATTAATGTACTTTTCCCTTTTTAAAAAAAAATAAAAATAGTCAAAAAAATTTCCAATTTTACAAAAAATCCTTCTTTTTTTTAACTTTTTAATTTCAAACAAAACTCATATATTTACTTCCCTTTATTTTCTATTAACATGAACAAACGAGGGTATTTTAATAGTTTAATTCACTTAAGTCGTTTGAGCTAAATAGCCTAAATACCTTTTTTTTTTTTTCGGGTTCCAAAGTCCAAACCAAACTTGAAATATATTTCTTCACTAAAAAAAAGTATTTTAGATTTAGTACCCACAACAACTAGGGGCATCTTACTAATTTAGCCCCATATAGCGCACCAAGCCAAAATATGTAAATATCTTACTTTATGGATTCCAAACTTAAGGCAAGATTTATTTTTTATTTTTAAGCAAAAAAACAGTAGAACAAACATGGGTATTTAGATCATTTAGCTCAAGTAACTTTAGCTGAATTATGAAAATATATTCATCTATTCAAAGTTTGAAACTCGAAAAAGGTCTGCAACTGCTAACTGTCAAATCGACGGCAGTGGTGGCATAGAAGGAGATTCACACAATGTCTCATTGTTGATGGCATCAAAAGCATCTCGTTGTCCACTTTAAACATGTTTATAGAGAACCAAAATGCTAAGGCGAACAAGTGGGCCTCTAACACCTACTTTGTGGGTACAAGGTTCTAAATTTTTGTGAAGTTTTCACATAGAACCTTCTACTTCATACTTACAATGACTGTTTATGTCATGGCTTGACTTAGCCCCAAAAAAAGAAAATAAAAAGCAAAATAAATTGTACAGCGCAATTCATTTGTACATCGATTATGTCGGGCAACGTTGGAAAAGTCGATTCGGACCGGCCCATGCCCCAGCTGAGTACTTACCCGAGACCAATTAACTCATGTTGTTGAAAACTATTAAAAAATAAAAAATTTAAAAAACATAAGTTGAAAACTATTCAAAATAAAAAATACAAAAAACTTAAAAAATAAAAAAATATTCAAAGTAAAATTTAATGAACCATAACTAATTATGGTTAAAAAAAGTTGTAAGAAAATTAGCTTTTAAAAAAGGGTATGGTTTCTATAATATTGCAACCTTAAACAATCCAATTAAGATGCAACTTCAAATTTTATCATAACATGTAATTTTGGTGTAAAAAATTCTCAAGATTATTTAAAAATCTATTTTCATATCTAATATAAAAATCTTGAAAATGGACGGTCTAGATAATGTCTTGCAATATGCATTATTTTTGGAGCTCACAATCTTTTTTCTTTTTTTTTTTGTTTTTTCTTTCATATTCATACATCTCGATATCGAGATTATCAATTGGAGGTTTTTCAATATTAAAACAATATTCTCCGATGGATTTTTTAGGTATATCTTTAATTCTACATTTTAAGGTTGCAACATATTTTTTGTTTTTGGGAAAAAAACAAAGCCTTCGAGTTACCTCTTCCCTAAGGTTTTCTTAAAAATCTTAAACCCACTACCGTCTATCGAGGAGGCTAGTGGGGGTTTCTATGCTAATATTATTTGGTCAATTCCTTGCATGTACGGGAGAGTTACATATAGACTCATTGAGGAGTATCAATCATGTTTGGATTTATTAGATGGCATATATCTGACTCCAAATGTGGATGAAAAACATTACCTCTTCAGGGGAATTTTCGGTCCAATCAACCTACAACCTCTTGTTCAATGACCAATGGAGGGAGTTGGATACCGGTCTCTTCCAAATGAAGAAATTATGTGGGCCTCTTAAAGTACAGCTTTTCTTATGGATTCTGTATTAAGATAAATTAGCAATTGTTAACAACTTGAGGAAGAGGGGTTTTATTATTACTAATGTCTGTATCTTATGTAAAGGTAGTGATGAAAAATCGCAACATTTATTCTTATCATGCACTTTTGTTACATATCTTGGGGACTAGGCTCACCAATGTCTCAATTTATCATTACCACTGCCCCAGAATATCAGAGCACTTCTTGATCAATGGATCACACCAGGTGTCTGAAAGAATGGTACTATTCTCTGGAGATCTATTTGGGTTAGCCTTCTTTGAAATGTGTGGAAGGAAAGAAATAACAAAGTCTTTGACAGTTTATGTATGGATTTGTTTACTTTAAAATCGAATATCAACGCAGCTGCAGCTGATTGGTTCCTTATTCATAAGGACAATGACTTCATTCCTAAAAGTTTCATTATTAGGAATCTCTTGGCATTGGCTACTACGGGTGTTGTCTCTAACACTCGTAGTACGGTCATTTGGAAACCACCACTGGTGAATTCTTTCTAACTAAATTTTGATGGAAGTTCATTTGACAACCCAGGAGAAACATGCTATGGATGACTCATTAGGAATCATTGGGGTCACATTATTCTTTTATATTCGAGTCCTTGTGGTACCATAACAGCAAACGAGGCGGAAGCACGAGGCCTATTGAAAGGGTTGAAATTGCTACCTACTTTGGAAGAGAGCAGGATTATCGAAGGAGACTCGACAAATGTCATTGCTTGGAGTAAGAGAGACCCATATTCTTTGGAGATAAAGGATAATTTTTCATTAAATTTAAGATATTTTGTCAACCTCTACGGCAACTATTCAACATTGCTATAACGAGGCGAATGAAGAGGCGTACATCCTTGCCAAAAGAGGAGTTCATGCTGCCTCTTTGGTGGTCACTTCTTTTCAATAATCTTTTGTTTTTTATTGAACATTTTGAATTTTACATTCTGATTAATAGAAAGTCTTATGTTCCCTTTCAATAAAAAATAAAGAAAACATAAACACTCATCTCTAAAATCTCACGTTGACCTCAATATTTTGTTGGGACTTGACTCTCATCTCGTGAACCTTGCAAGCAAGTTAAGGGAGGCATCACCAACTCGATTTTTACGATCAGGTAATTAGAAAAAAAGAACAATAGTAAATTCTACAATTTAAACAATACAAAATCTAAGGAGGGTTTAAACGTTAGTTTTTGTTTAACTTGAGGGTTATACGAACTTTTTTTAAGACCAAGGGGTTATTTGAGATTATAATTTTAGATAGGGAAGTATAAGTCTTTTGAAAAAAATATAAGGTTGCAACCTTATAATGTAGAACTACGGATGTATCTTAAAAATCCAACATAAAAGGTTGTTTTAATGTTGAAAAGCCATTTGATTTGTCATCTCGACATAATGATGTATGATTATGAAAAACAAAAAAATTTTGAGTCTCAAAAATAGTACATCTTACAACATATATTATATACACCGTCCATTTTCAAGATTTTCATATCTTTTTAGATCTACTTGATTTTAACCAATTTTTAAATTTAAAATTTTAGAATTAGATATAAAAATAGATTTTGAGATAATCCTTATAACATTTTACATCAAAATTATATATCATGATAAAATCTGAAGGTGTACCTTACCTCTACAGCTACGGGTGCATCATATGCCAACTGCACCCATGTCTTTTTCTTTTATTTCTTTTTTCTTTTTTTAAGTGTTAATAATGGGAATGGAGCCTATGTAATTTTCAATTTAATTTGCTAAACACTATCATACTGAGCTTGAATAACTTGAGAGTGTAAGTTCCTGAATGATCCTTTATCACTACCCCTACCCTATTAAAGCCCAAGTTTGAAAAAAGCTACTATCAAAATTCTACTTGAAACCCTAGCGGAACCCCCTGGTTGGGGTCATTCTTATAATCTCTTTAAATTGGGTTAATAAGTCCAAGAAGCTATATCCCGCCGCTTTTTTTAGGTGCGGTTTGTATAAAGCCGAGGCTCTAAACAATCAAAGCACAACGCACCTTTAAATAGTATCGAGAAATGTGGTTCCGATTCTGAATATATCTTTGTGATAGCCTTAAAATATATTTTCATATGTACTTATAAAATTCAAAGCTTAAAAAATAGTGTAGATCGAACACATCTATGAAAACTTGAAACTTGATGGTCCAAAACACATTACAAGATGCACTATATCCAAAACTTGAAATCCAGATTTTTTTTTCATGATCTTGAGGTCAAAATGATCAATTTTAAGATATTTAGACATCACAACAACCTCTAGACCCTAATTTGATTGTTTAAAGCCTCACACTTTTAACTTTTTCCTCTCTCTTTTTTTCGCGATTTAGCTAAGGCTATGATAATAGTCATAAGTTTCACTTCAAGGGGCAAGGCTCCCAAGGCCATAAAATCGAAGGTTATTTTCGTTAGGTTCAGCCACAATGCACGAAGTGGCATTGGTTGCTAACCAGGCACTCTTACCCCCATTATTATCAAGATAGGACAGGCCATCAAATTGATGAAGGATCTGATCTTGTCAAAACTAATATGACGATTAATTGAACTAGTTTGATAAAATTTTGAAAATATAAAAAAATATAAATACTATCCAACTTTGTTCGGTTGGTCGAACCGGTTGAAATTGATAAGCTGGACAACCAAAATTTAAAATTCCAAGGGCAGCTTCAACCAAATTTAAAATATCTTTAACTTATGAATGAATATACTATGATCTCAAGCATTTAATATGCTTTACTTTCTTGGTGTGACAGGAATGCCACATAAAATCAAGACATCCATGGTAAGTCGAGGATTTCTTCCAAAACAATCAATAAGTCATTAAAGAATTTCAGCTGACCCTCTCGCTGCAGTCCCTTCCAACAGGCATAGAAGCTCCATCTGTTATTCATAGGAGTGTCTACATGCTGCGATTAACGATAGTTTGTGTGTGTGTGTGTGAGAGAGAGAGAGATCCTGAACTTATAATTGCACGATCATGAAAAACTAAGAAGGGACTCTTACTTCCTCTTAAGAAAAATAAGAGACCCATCGTTCATATGAAAAATTCATATATTGCAACAGCGTAAGAACTCGGCTCCATAAAACCCACCAAGCTTATAGTTTTGATTTTGGATCTGGAGTACTTTGATTAGCCCTTCTAAAGATGCCTTCTTGACTTGCTGAAATGACAAGCTGCACATCAACACGGACTCAATTAGTATGAACAGTGAAAAACTTCAGAATTTGAAAATACAATTTCTAAAAATGAAACCCCAAGTTCTGTTAACCTCTCCATTCCTGTTAAACATCCGACCAACAACAAACCCACGACCATTACTTGCAACAGGGCTTTCCATCTGTCAAACAAGAGCCAATCAATAATCAGCATTGAAAACCAATAAATTTGATGATGGAACTAGAAAACTGGCCCTTTTGTGAAATACTTACCACAAATAATAGCCAATCATCTGCTTTGAAGGGTTTATGAAACCACAACCTGTGGGAGAGAGAGAGAGAGAGGATGTGGGCTAACCATCAAATATGTTAAAGAGAGAGAGGGGGGGGGAGAGAGAGAGAGAGGATGTGGGCTAACCATCAAATAAACATAAAGTAGTACCTCAAAATCCATGCTCATCTCAAAATAGTATGATAAAATTCAGTTACACATGCTTATGCTCAACATTTAGCATAATTTAGACTGCTGGTTGTTTCCATAAGATGGTTGTTCTTATTATAGATGTCTTTGTGTCAATGCAGGTTACTAACAAAAACAAAAGGAAAAGGGAGATGTTACACATACGAGTGATCGAGACTGAGTGATGACATCTTCACGCCCTTCCTTTGATGTGGCTTCAAGCTAGTCCCAAGAAATATAAGGTCTGAAGTATATGCTACTACACATCTGCAGGAGATGATTAATGGCTTACATTTTTTTTTTTTGTAGTTGTTAATGACTTACATCAATTACATTTGTTCCAAGAATTATACACATAAAAATCAAGCATTGTGCAAAGATTAAATTGGTAGAGAAGAAGACTACCAGTATGAATTACAACAAAATTGAAAAAACAAATAAGTAACAGCAAGGTTCAAGTTTTGATAATATAAAACGAATCAAGGTCAGGCTCAATAAAGGAAGTGTCACATATTTGAAAAAACAGGTTCTAACAGAAAACTAAGGCTCCATCTGATTGTCAATTAGTGATGATCCCCCCCCCCCCCCTCCCCTCAAATTGTGACCGATTTAAATTGCAATTGGATGAATTGGCTAGTTGTCCAGAGGTATTTGATTGCTCTTGTTGAATTGCAATTTCTTATTGTGTGGTGCTAAGGTAGTGGTAGCGGCAGAACAATAGTGGCAATGGTGGTGGCGGTGGCAGCAGTGGGTTGGTGCTGGTGTTGGTAAGGGGGATGGCTGTGTGTAGGTGGTGATGATGTAAGTGCAGTGGCAGTGATGGTGGCAATGGTGGTAGAGGTGGTGTGAACAGGGAAATGGCTCTTGTTTTTGTTTTCTATTTTTTGTTTCTTTTTTGGTGGGTGGGGGGGGGGGGAATGAGAGAGCGATTGGATAGTTTGAAAGCCCACTCAAAGGGCTTTTACCAAGGATTACATTCAGAATCGATGGATATTTGTAAACCAAACAACCCTCAGGGTTTCAACAGGCCAAAATGCAATTTGGGCTAGAAATCAAGACCTGAATTTGCAAAAAAATTCCAGCAAATGTCGCATATTTTGAGCACCTTTGAATGCCTCTTGTTTAGCAGCCACAAATCCTACAACTGTAAGTACCATGATAAACTAAAACCACATCTCCCATTTGCTCCAAGATAGATATTGTAGAGATAAAAAACTTGTAACTATTATTCTAGGGATCACATGGTAAATAACAATGTTGTGTAAAAAATAATGATAAAAAGTCCGATAAAGGGCCCAAGGACTTTGTTCATCTAATTTGTTGTTACGGAGATGGTGCTGATGATTTCTCCTAACTTTTTAACTTGACTAAAACCCCTTTAGTCAAGTTTAACTTTGATGGTTATATTGCCAAGGTCTCTTGTATTATTCGTTCTTATAAATTGAAGGTTAACATTATCAAAAAAATATATAATTTGATGGTTGCTGACTAGGCAACCTCTGGTATAGGAGGCCTCTTTAGAACCCAAGATGGCAGTATGCTCGTCTTTCTCCCGCCCCATCGGTTTGGTGGACTCAACTATTGCCTAGGCCCTTCGCAAGGTAAACTCAAGTTAGAGTCTTGATCTCTTGGTGGAAGGGGATTCCAAAAATACCATAGCCTGGGCTTCTAAAGCCACCTCCTGCTCATGACGCCTCCATGACATTTTTGAAGAGATTTCTCATCTAAGTAGGGGATTAAAAACATCGTGGAAACAGATATTCAGAGTAGCAAACTCTGCAGCAGACCTTTTAGCAAAGGATGGTGCCCAATCCAATCTGGATCACTGAGCATTCTACTGCCCATACCCCCACTCTCTGTTTTTACCTCTGCTGTGCACTTGTGCTGTAAAGCATTTGTTTAGGCCCCTTGGGAGTTTTGTTAAGGGTACTAGTATAGGTGCCACATTTTATACACTCCATTTTACTGAAATATAAGTGAATATTCTCAAAAAAAAAGTAACCTATACGGCTAACTAAAATTCAAATGGCATATAAATAATAAGCACCACAACAATAACATGTATAAAAAAGAGTTCTTACCTTTCGCTGGGGTGTTTCGGCAAAACTCATTTGTTCAATTAACTAAATGAGTACGGGGCTCACTATTTGCTTAAATCATCCAGTAAACTTGATCCAATGCTTGGCTAATTTCTAACCAAATCTCAAGTCCCCAGAAAATCCCCTTTATGAATAAGAGGATTTTAATGGATTACACAAGAAAGATGACTTCAGCTGTAAGATATCCAATGTGGAAACACATGTAGAACTAATTACAAATAAATAATGGCCTTCATATAGCATGAGATGTTTCTCAATGCATCAAAAGCTTATGCTAGTCATATTGTATATGTAACACTACCTATAAATGACAGTAGCAATATCAGTACACATCATTAGCACACAAAACCATCACAAGAGAAAACGAACTTTGTTCATCACACCATCTAGGTTGCTCCCTGGTTTTGTGTCTTAGATCATGTTCAACTTCGTATTAATTGGCAAATGAGCTCCAAGCCAGAAGTACTCAAAATTTAATGCACTTACAGTCACATGGAATCACAAATTCCAAATGAGTTCTCTGACCATCATGTAATTTCAATGAAATAAATCTACAATATAGAACAAAATACAAGCTTGATATAAATGACACAAGGTCTGACCGTTTACCTATGCAGAGCAGGGTCATCTGAAAGTTTGCCTTTAGCTCTGAACCAGAACTTTTGGCTGCAATAATATCCAACGTTAACAAAATGAAATTACAATTTTAAACACAAACTACAATTATTTAACACAAGGCCAACCTTGGTTCTGAAGGATAGTTGACGAAGCTGGTGGTTGGATCGCAAAACTTTATTTCTATAGGCCAAGGAACAAACTTTTTTCTAGCTATTCGATTCCGATAATGTCTGTTGCAAAGGATTAAAAAAATGAAGAAAGAAAGAAGACTAATAAGGGTCAATTATTCACCATCATCAATATTAAGGAAAAGCGAGAAAATACCCAGTAAAATATCATTTTATCGTTCAAGTATACATTCAATCCTGAGGTATTTCAAAATCAATAGCAAATTACAAGATCAGTTGCTCAAGAAGGGAACCCCTGATAGTCAAGGAACACAAGCATACCTAATACATACCCATGAGGTTGGTTTCTCTTCGATATGGAAGCAGTTACAAAAAAGAATCGCCGAAAAGAAGAAAAGCTCTACACAGTCGTAGGATAAACAAAAGCAAGTCAAGCTTGTTATCCCTTGGGAACAGTTTAAATCAATGTTTTAAAATGCGACCACATTAGGCGTTATGCGCTGCCAAGCGCATCGCAGATGGCCACATATGCGGTTTGGAGAGATGCGCCCGCATATCCGCCGCATCTCTCCGCATCATAGCCGCATCCCACATAGGGCGTATCATACCGCATATGCAGTCTGCCATTTTTTTTGAAATGAACCCTCGAGCAGGGGTATTAAGGCCTTTTTGACCCCCAAAAATGAGGGGAAAGGGTTTGGGGGGTTATTAAACCCCCCAAACATCATTTTTCAGCCACATCCGCGACTTTTATTGGATCAATTGAAGCAAAAAAAAAAATTGGCAGAAATTTTATTTTGTGAACTTCTTCGATTTGTGTATTGGTTGTTGATTTGTATCTTTTGGGTGTTGATTTGAGAAAGTTTAAATGAACTTGCGATAACAAATCGAGGGTTTCAAGGGTCGTGAAGAAATCGACATTTGCTTCAAGTAACCGGTAACTTTTTTTCTACTACAGTAAACTTTTTTTGGGGCAATGTCTTCTTCCCAATCTTCTAATAATAAGGATCTGGCTTGGAAATATGCAAAATAGAAAAATCTGAAAGATCAAAATTGTGTGATTTGTATGCTTTGTAGAAATACTTATATAAAGGGTATTTCTCGGTAAAAATAACACTTAGCCGGTATTTCTCGGAATGTAAAAGCATGCCTGCAAGCTACCGAAGAGATAAAAAGGGAGAATAGAGAATACATGGATAGCTTGAAAAAAAAAGAGAATAAAAAAATAGAAAAAAACGAATTACTTGATGATAAGCAATTATTTGATGATAAAGATGATATATCAGAAGTTGCAATGAGGCAAATGGGTACTCCAATCAAGAGAGAGGATAATAAATATTGGTGGTAGTGTTGGAAGAAAAACACCTCTCTAAGGGACCAATGGATGCTTTTTTTACCCCTAACCTTAAAACTGTGGTTCAGGAGAAGAGGAAAAAAAAAAACAAACCACAATTGAAAATCGATACAAGAAAGAAGAGAGGAAGTCGGTATGTAAATACATTGCAAAGTGGTTCTACATTGCCGGCATTCCTTTTAATACTATAACGCTCGATAGTTTTGCATGTATGGTCCAAGCAATTGGGCAATTTGGCCTAGGACTTATTCCTCCTTCACTACATGAGATTAGGAAGCCCTTATTGAAAGATGTTGGATTTGATGTTAACAAAATTTTGATTTCTCAAAGAGAAGGGTGGGAGAAGAATGGGGCCATTATTATGTGCGATGGTTAATCTGATGGGAAGTCGAGGTCATTCATTAAATTTTTTAGTTAGCTATCCAACAGATACTTTTTTTGTTAAGTATGTTGATGCATCATACAAGTCACATGATGCTACATACTTATGTGGCTTGATGGATAATACTGTAGAGTTTATTGGAGAAAAAAATGTGGTGCAAATTGTCACTGGTAATGGTGCCAATTATGTTGTAGTTGGGCATTTATTGACTTTGAAGAGGACGCATATGTTTTGGACTCCTTGTGCAGCTCATTGTGTTAATCTCATGCTTAAGGAAATGGATACATCTTCATTTAGTGGGGTGATTTCAAAAGCTCTGTTTGTTGTTGGATTTATTTACAATCATACCATGGTCCTTAGTATGATGAGGACTTTTACAAAGAAAAGATAATTAGTGAGACCGGATATCACTAGATTTGCCACATCATTTCTCACTCTTTGAAGCCTATGCAAGCAATAAAATGGCTTGAGGATCATGTTTGCTTTAAAGTAAATGGTCAAAGCATCAGGATGGGAGAGCGGTTGAACAAATTATTCTAAATACATCTTTTGGGAATCAAATATTTCTTGCATTGGAGGTGGTTGGCCCTTTAGTAAAAGTTCTTCGACTGGTTGATGGTGATGTGAAGCCCGCCATGGGTAACATACATGAAGCAATGACTAGGGCAAGAGGACAGATAAAAAATGTTTTAAAGGATGATGAAAATAAAAGCAAGGCTATACTTGAAATTATTGATAGGAGATGAGATACCCAGCTTCACAGGCACCTTCAATCAGTCGGTTACTTTCTAAATCCATCTCTTCACTACTAGCACCCATCCATTAAGTCAGATCGTGTAATAAATGGTGATTTCTTAGATGTGCTTGAGAGGTTGGTTCCTGACAAAGATATCCAAGATGAGATCCAGAGCCAAGAATTGATTAAGTTCAAGTTAGCATTGAGAAACTTTGGGAGAGAGATTGCTACTCGAAATAAGGACACTACAAATCCAAGTAAAGGCCAAAAGCACCCTTGTTGATAACTTTATGTATAGTTCCATTTATATAAATAATAAACTATTTATCTAAAATCTAACTTATAAACTATTACACAGCTGCATGGTGGACATTAAATGGAAGCGAAACACTAAATCTACAACGTCTCGCTATTTGAGTGTTCAATCTCACATGTAACTCATCGGGTTGCGAACGCAATTGGAATGCATTTGAGCATGTAAGTCCTTAATCCTTATTTTTTGGATTTCAATTTCAAATTTTATTTTTCTAAAATCTAATTTATCTAATTTCAATTTCCTTCCACAACTCTATACCAAAAAAAGAAATAGGTTGGAGCAGAAGAAGTTGAATGATTTGGTTTATGTGCGGTATAATAAGCAGCTTAGGGAGAGGTATCAAAAGCGCATGGATCTCAACCCTATTCAATTGTATGAAGCTAATAGCGATTGCACAAGTGAATGGACCACAGATCCACGACTAGAGTGTGCGTTTGAGGGTGAGGATCTTACTTAGCTTGATGCTAAGCTAGCCACAGGGGCTAATAAAGATGAACAGCCTCACACTAGAGCACAAAGGAGTAGAGCTAGGTCTAGTCGCACATTAGCTCCAGAGGTCAAGGAGGAGGAGGAGGCTGACTCAAAGGAAGAAGAATACGTGGAGGCCGCTGAGAATGAGAGTGATAATGATGCACATGGAGGCTCTTAAAATGGCTTCTCTGATTAAGATTTGAAAATTTGAAATTAGAATCTCACTCTCAAGACTTGAGAAATGATGATGATTGTATAATTTGTATTGACTCTTCTTGAGCGTGACTTTTAAACTCTTTAATCTTCATAGACTTTTAGTTTGTAATATTTTGTAACTTTAAAGTTTGTGATTACAGATTTGTGCTCTTGGTTGTTTTTTTTTTTTACAAGTGTTGGGAGCATCCTGTACAAAAATTGGGAGCTACCGGAGCCCTGACGATGCTAGGTGATCCCTCTACAAAAAAAAACAAGAAAAGAAAACAGTTCAGTACTGTGACAACAAAAAGTTGGTGCAACCAAACGGTTAAAGGGTTTATAAAACACCCTTTTTTATAACGTAATGCAAGTGGGAGAGAAAATCTGCAACTAACTTCAAGGAGGTCCAAGACTATTTGTAAGATCGGCTCCGTCATTGGCCATGAGATCTGCGAACTCGTTAAACGTCTTGAAGATATGCCTCCATGAGACGCTGATATCCCTGCAAATAAATTCAATCTAATCAAAGATCGAAACTAAGTACCAAGGTGGTATGGACTTTCCAGAAGCCCAAGAGATAATATTGTATGCCTCCCCTTCAACTATCAAGTGAAATCCCCATGAGGGGTTACAGAGCTTGAGCCCCATCAACAGTGCCATTGCTTCAGCACGTTGAGAGTCCATGTGGCCTAGGGGTTTGGCAGAGATAAGTAAAATATTCCTCTCGTGATCTCGGAAGACTCCACCGGCCCCGGCTGGATTTCCCCTTGAGCAACCGTCAAAATTAAGTTTGATAGTTCCCCTGGGGGGTGGTTGCCAGTTATTGGTTTTTTGAGTTTTCCGCGGCTGGTGAAATAGGATATTATCCAAATAGCTTAGAAAAAAGTTTGTAGGTGTACCAGTGAAGACTTTGTGATTGGTTGCCCAAAAGGCTACCAAGGTCTTGACCTTGGGGAGAAGTGCAGGCCCCTGTTGATAGAGTCCCTGAAATATCCTATCATTCCTTTCTGTCCAAATAACCCATATAAGCACAGCAGTGGCAGCCTTCCAAATAATTTTTCCAGCTTTGGGCCAAGGCTTGGCGAAATCTGTGGATAAAAGGGATAGGACAGTAGGTGGAGTAACCCATTGTAAGCCAAAGAGTAGTAAAAGCCGGCTCCAAAGGTATCTCGCTTGCTCGCAATGAATGAACATATAAGAATTAGATTCCTCCTCATTTTAGCACATAATGCATCTGTTTAGAATATGGATTCCCCTCTGTTGTAATTGATCTACAGTTAATGCTCTATGTGATCCAGCTATCCAGTTGAAAGTCTGGACCCTTGGGGGTGCGATCGATGACCAGACTTTAGATAGAATCGAGTGGGGGTTGAAGGGCAGAGTGGGAGATTGGGTGAGTCTCCTATAAAAAGAGGCGACTGTGAAGAAACCGGAGGGGGAAAGAGTCCACCCCAAAGCGTCATTCCCACTGATAAGAATGTAGCTAGCATGCAAGGTTGCTGAGAGTTGAATAAAAGAGAAGGATTCATCATCCGAGAGGTTTCTCCTGAAAGACGGATTCCAAACTCTTCGCCCTCCTACGATAACCACTTCGTCGGCCACTGTAGAGTCTTTATGTGAGGCGCTGGAGTAAAGGGAGGGGAAGAGTTCCCTTAGGGGGGTATGACCAAACCACAGGTCAGACCAGAATTTTACTCTCGAACCTTCTCTAGCGTGAAATCTGACAAAATTATTGAAAAAAGGATGAGTGGGCAATCGAGTTCCACACACCTGAACTTCGACTTCGATGTCTCACATGTGGCACCCAAGTAGTAGCAGGGATCTTGTATTTGTAGCGGAGAACTTGAGCCCACAGTGTGTCTGGTTGTGTTGCCAGGCGCCACCACCAATTTCCTAGGAGGGCACGATTATGTTTGCTTAGAATTTTAATCCCAAGTCCACCTTGTGATTTTGGTAGGCAAACTTTATCCCATGAAATGAGATAAAACCTTGTCTGTTCAGCTTGACCAAACCATAAGAAGTTCTTGGAAAGTTGCTCCAAACGTTTGACCACTAAGGACGGCATATGAAATAAAGACATAAGGTAGACCGGAATGTTTGCTAAGGTAGCATTGATCAGTGTTTTACGACCTGCCATTGAATGGAATCTTCCTTTCCAACCTAATAAGCGTTTGTCTACCTTATCTATCACGTTGGACCATTGGCACTTTTTCGGTTTCCCTATGCCTAAGAGAAGGCCAAGATAGGTGGAAGGCAGCTCCTCGACTTGACATTCCCAACTTGGGATCAAGAATCTAATGTGATCGCTCGTGATGGCCGCCCCCATCATTTTATATTTGTTCATGTTGATCTTGAAACCTGTGGATTCCTAGAAACATCTAAGGAAAATCCTCAGATTATCGACTTCTTGTGGGGTAGCATCTAGAAAGACGAGTGTGTCGTCTGCGTACTGCAGGTGGGACACAACAGGTCCCTGAGAGGAGCTCTTGAAACCAGATAATAAACCTTCTTGGTAGAGACGGGATAGGGATCTGCTGAAAACTTCAGCCACAATTGTGAAGAGGAAGGGAGAAAGAGGGTCCCTTTGATGTAGTCCCCTTGAGGAAGGGAAGTAGCCTCTAGAGGATCCATTGATGATGATAGAAACTATGGATGGGAGTAGCATCCATGCATCCATTTTCTCCAAGTGTTATCAAAACCCATTCTAGCCAGAATTTGGTCAAATAAGGACCAATAAACATGGCCATATGCTTTTTCCCAGTATATCTTAAAGATCAGACCGGGCTTTTTTATGACATGTCTGGAGTGAATGCACTCGTGTGCTACGAGAGCACTGTCGAGGATTTGCCTACCTCTGATGAAAGCTATTTGAGAAGGCAAAATGATAAAAGGGAGGACCTGTTGAAGCCTAGTAGCCAGCACCTTGCATAGGATTTTGTAAGAACAGTTGATGACGCTAATAGGTCAAAAGTCTTTAAGTTCCTCAGCCCCTTCCACTTTGGGGACAAGGGCGATGAAAGTTGCATTAATAGCTTTATGCAAGATGCCCCTAATGTGGAATTCATCAAAGAAAGATATGAAGTCAGGACGGAAAGTGTGCCAAAAAATCTTGAAGGGCGCAATAGGAAACCCATCAAAGCCTGGGGCCTTATCGTTTGCCAAATTGTTAATGGCCCCTACGATTTCATCTTCCGAGAAAGGTCTCTCAAGCCATGCTCTCCACTTGTCCGATATAGTGAAAAAATCAAGGGAAGTCATTCTTGGCCTGCAGACCGAAAGGGCTGTGTAGAGGGACTGGAAGAATTCCAGTATGGCTGCCTCAACTTCCCCAGGATGGGTTAGAGGACCTTTTTGAGGATCGAAATGGCATTATCCCTTCTACGGCAGTTAGCTACCCGATGGAAGAATCCCGTGTTCAAATCCCCTGCTTTCAACCATTTCACACGAGGTCTCTTGAACCAAAAGAGTTCCACTTTCTTAAGGTTCGCAAAATAATCCAATCGCACAGAGGCCTGGTTTCCTCTTAACGTTCCAAAGATTGGATGACATGAAGGAGGGATGTCTTATTTTGGGAGTAGTTCCCAGGTATGGACTTGCTCCAGTTTTTCAAGGCTGCTTTGAGGAGTTGAATTTTAGTTTGTAGCTTGTACCCTGCTCTTCCCGCGACTACTGTGGACATCGAGTTCCACCAAAGAGGAATCAGTGTTAACAGGGAATCCTCTTGAAGCCATGCCAGTTCGAATCTGAACTGCTTGGGGCCTCTGTGTACAGCAACTATATCTAAGAGAATGGGGCAGTGATCGGAAGTAGTTTTGGGAGGAGAGAGGGCGTGAGAACCAAGGAAAGCCTGCTCCCATTCTAGAGAGAGCAAGAATTTGTCAAGCTTGGACAAGGTGGATTGAAGAGAGTGGTTGGACCATGTGAACCGACTTCCCTGAAGTGGGATGTCAATAAGCTCATTGCGGGATATGAAGTCAGAGAAGGCGTTCATACCCCTAGAGTAGGTTTGGGAAGTGTTCCTTTCGTGTGACCATCTTATGATGTTAAAATCCACCCCCCGCCCCAAGCACCAGCAGGGGTGTGGTAGGGAAGCAATATGATCCAATTCAGCCCAGAAGTTGGGTCTATCTGCATCTGAATTAAGACCGTAGAAAGCCGTGAATTTCCAAAGGAGTCCATCAGAGGTGCGAGAGAGTAGAATAGTAACCGAGAAGTCTCAAGAGTAGATGGAGACCAGAGTGTTATCTGAAGGGTCCCAGATAACCCAGATGCCACCTGCAGCCCCATTTGCATGCCGGGATATCCATTGGCTAGGTCTACGTCCCTAGACCTGGCGAATAAGGGGGAGGATAGGCTCATGAACTTTTGTTTCAGAAAAGGTCAGTATGGTGGGTAAGAACTTTGCAGTCATATCCTTGACTGCAGTTCTTTTGCATGACTGGCCCAATCCTCTGATATTCCACGAAAGGAGTTTCATGGGTCCGAGTGGAATACAGGGGTAGCTCCCTGAGTAGAGGACAACCTGGCTGACCTTCTCGAGAGCGTAGTGGTGTGAGCCCACTGATTTGGCGAGTTTGAACCCACAGGTAAGAGAGAGGAAAAGAGGTTCTAAAGTTCCCTCTATCCCTTTGATCGCACCTTTATGCGGCTTTGAGTGTAGGCTTGTAAGATGAGGGAGCAAGTCCCTCGGATCCGTCATGTTTGAAGCTTATGACTTTATATACCTCCTTCATCTTTTCAAGGTCTCTGTCTCGTTCTTCCCTGTTAGTCTCGTCATCGGTGTTCGTCTCTATAGGGTGGATACTGGATTCAGCTTCTGACGTGGTAGCTTGAACAGGGAGGGGGGAGGTGTCAACAAGATGTAGCTCCACAAAGGAAACAGAGAGCGTAGAAACGTGATGTGCAGGGTCCTGGTGAAGGGGAGGAAGAAGATAGAGCGAGTGATGGGGTGGGGTGGGGAGGAGGAGGAGAGAGTGGGTTGCGTGGAGGGGGAAAGAGGGGGGGGGGGGGTTAAAGGTTGGAGAGGGGTGTAGAATCCTCATGAGGGTACCCCAAAAAAGGAGGGAATGAGGAAACCAAAGCGGGAAGGGAAGAGACGGGAGAGGAGTGCCAACGGAGGTTTGACAAGGAAGGCAGGTAATGGTGGACGTGCAAGGAAGAATAGTCTGCCGACAAGTGTTGGAAAGGCGTGGGATAGCGGATGTGCATCGTTCTAACGTGGCAAACCCGAACAAAGTGGGGGCCAAAGGGGAGGTGCGGGGACAGCAGGCCTGAGACTACTTCAGGTTTCAGAGGGGAGAGGTCAGAAGAGTGAACCGAGGCTAGACCAAAAGGGAGCAAGTTTCTTTCCATAACCGTGCAGGAAGTCGAAACAACAGAGGTAAAGGGGAAAGGAAAGAATAGGAGACAGGTGATACCAGAAGAAGACATTGGCAGACTCAGGGGAGGGGGAGGCAGAGAAGGGAGCGAGGGGTGCAAGCGAAGAGGAAACAGGTGGACGGATGAGAGAGGGATTAGGTAGCAAAGAAAAAGGAGCAGGGAGAGAGTCGGAGAAGTCAGGCGAGGGGGCGGGAAAGGAGGGAGAAGAGTTGGGTTCGAAGAGCGGGGAGGTACACGCGTCTTCTTACAGCTGAGGACACGTGATTGGGTGGAGAAGAGGGAGGCAAAAGAGGCGAGGGGCTCAAGGGCAGTGCTGTCAGGGGGGGGATGATGGGGGTCATAGGGAGGGAAGAAGAAAGTAGGCCAGAGATACGGCTCGTAGGGAAGCCCGAGGATAAAGAGAAAAGAGGGAGGGGCTGAGGTCTAGGCACGGGTTGAATAGGGCTAAGCCCAAGCCCAAGAGTCCCAACATCACAATTGTCGGCCAAGAAGTTGAGTTAAACAAGGAGAGGGGAGGGATCTGCTGACACGCGGCTCTGGTCTTGTCAAGCAAGTGACCGTTTGCACCAGGGGCTAGTCGAAAAATAGGCCGAAATCTCGAGCATGTCGGAAAGGCTGTGGCATTCCGCCATGAAGATCTTTTTCATCATCTTTGTCATTCGACCAGAGTCCACTGAGATGGTTCCTTACTGCGCTCCCGGGAGCAGGAAGGGCAGTGAAAGAAATGGCGAGAAGATGGAGATGCTGGGGACCAAGAAAGCGAGATCGGAAAGAAACGATCTTCAACCTCCAACTAAATTGTAGAAGGGATTTGGTAAGGGTTCAGGGGGCGGATCGACCCAAGAGGAAGGAATTCCAAGGATTCTAGAGAATTGAGACCAAATCCCCACATGTGGCAACTATATTTTTGAAGGTAGAACGAGACCAGGCATGTAGGGGGACCTGGTCGAGGGTGAGCCAGACTCTCTGTTTGGAGAAGGAACCGACTTTAGGAGAGCAGAGGAGAAGCTGAATGGTGGCTCCTTTAAAAGAGAGGGGTGGAGCTCGTTTAAAACGTGTTGAGCCAGTTGTGGAGACGGAAAGGAAAGGAGCACTTCCCCTCCCAAGAGTCGCCTGCAAGAAAGGTTAGGTTCCTTCCAGGTGATCTGAGCGAGTTTCTCATTCCCCTTGATGTCATCTCGCCTTGGTGATAAAAGACCGACCAAGGAAGCCTCAAACTTGCATTTGAGGGGGGTCAACTCTGCACCGGGGACTGAAATACAGTTAGGGGCAATGAAGTGGCGAGAGGAAGGATCAGGAGAGTAGCCATGGTCAGGCACAGTAGACTACCCCAGATTGCCAATCAGAGGAGATGGCCAGGGGATCCTGGTGTCAACCTCAGAGAGACGGGTGTTCTTTCCCGCTACCTTGGCATAATTAGGAGCACTCTACTTGCCTCGAAGAGGCTGAGTGCGAGCAACTGGAGCGCGGCAAGGGAGAGGAGGAGGAGGGGGCTTGGGGTACAAGGCATAGATTGATTGTTCAATGTTTTATGAAGCTAGTTTCAAGTTTCTAGTTTCTATCAGATAGTGGATACAGAATCTCTGATAGCTGATACTTTTGGAGTTAATGAATAAACTAAATACCTACTATTAAATATATCATCTCCATACATTTTTTTCTATTATTTAACCTATTTTTTTATATTTTTTAGAATATTTAATATTTATTGACCGAATCGCGGAGATGCACGTGCATCCGAAACGCATCGAGGCACATCACCGCATCGGCCCCCCCATCGCATACGGCCGCATCCTGCATTTTAAAACACTGTTTTAAATTTTCAAGTTCATGCCTCATGCAAATCAATTAAGCTTACCCAACTTCTTATCTCCTTAAGGGTGTGTACCAATCAACCTTGTCTAGACTTCGAGAGAGGAAAAATGGCAGATTCACTAAGATGGCCACCAAAGGTTTGCTATAAGTAGTTGCATAAACCCCTCCCTTCTTTTATTCCCTTCGAATTTACATACCTAGCCCTTTTCTTTGCAATAAAGCCCCCTCCATCTATAATTCCAAAAGACCTCCCATGAAGAAACCACACAACTGCCCCACCACCCCCCTTCTCCCTCCCTCTTCACGTATTCAGAGCGGATAAGATTGTGGTTGTATTCCAGAACTTGGTCACTGTGCTTTGAGAGTTTTCCCTATTCACAGAGAAAGGATCCTTGTTTTGGTGTTTCTTCAGCACCCTCCCTCCCTTCGTCTCTCTCTCTCTCTCTCTCTCTCTCCAGACCAGATAATGTGAACTTGCTCATTGTGCTTTGAGAGTTTTCCCTATTCACAGAGAAAGAATCCTTGTTTATGATTTGTGTTTCGTTAGTATCAATGGCCTTTTCTAACAGAAGAGAAACCCAATATCATCAACTGGAGGACAAGAGCAGAAGCTCCTAGTGCCAAACCAAAAATCAACCAACTTTCCCCTTTGAATGCATGACCAAAGACAGGTTTGCAGCATACAATAAAGAAAGATTTCCAACTGTGTCGTTCATTTTCATATTCTACAATCCATTCAGTATGGCATTTGGATCAATGACAACTAAACTCAAAGGATCATCGCTCACAGTCATGCTACTGCTAGATTTATCAGTTACAGTGGCAACAAAATGAGCGAAGGAGAATCCAAGCTTGATATAGAGAAGGAAGATCAAATTTCTATAAGAAAACCAATCTCCAATACAAGCATTAAACCAATCTCCAATACAAGCATTGCAGACAAAATGGTTGAGCATAGAGCTCACAATATCACAAAAAATACATCCTTTTGAAACACGCAAAATCAGGGGGCGCTGCAAACTTCAAGGTCATGCTGAAGTAAGAATTGAAAACATTTGGACAAGTTCATCACCTACTCCGGAAACACAGCATCAAGGGCTGTATCTTGGGTGGCTCTTCTTCCACTTCCATAATTGAGATCCCCGAAAAGAAGAGATTTGGTAGTTGATTTTTTTTAATAAGAAAGCTCTGATCAGGAATCCAAGCTCTTCCTAGAGTTTTGATGGCAGAGTTGACTTTAGGACCCTGCAATTTGACCCAAATGCAGCCTCTAGAGCTTGTTTAGAGAGGCTATGAAAGACCCCAACTAGCATAATCATATGAGCACTATCAGAGATGAGTTCAAGTGCAGGAACCACTTCAATGGCATTGATGAATGAGAGATCCTAACTAGCATAATCATCTGAGCACTATCAGAGATGAGTTCAAGTGCAGGAACCACTTCAATGGCGTTGATGAATGCCAACGATGACTGGTTCAAAGGCCTAAAGCCGAGGACTAGATTATCCAAGTAACACTAATAAGCCTTGTTGAGAATACTGGAATCATTTGGTGCTTGAACGTCTTAGAGAAGAACAAACTTTTGGGTTGTATTGCAGTTTAGAGAGAGAGAGGGAAACAAACTTTTGGGTCGAAATAATGAATATCACAGCTTAGTGAGAGAGAGGCGAGTAAGTTTGTGAAGAGAGAGATATAAGTACTACGTGGGGAGAGGGGGAGAGAGAGAGAGAGAGGTTCACGGGTGGAAGAGGGGGGTTTCTTTAGAGTCTTTTTGGGTTATGGATGAAGAGGACATTATTCAAAGAGAAGGGGTAGGAATGGAATTTGGCCAGGGTAAAAGAAGTCAGGGGTTTGGCGGCTGATTTTAAAACTTTGAAGGAGTCCATGGTGTTTTCATAGACCCAAGGGTTTTTTTGGGACAAAAAATACAGGGAGGAACATATTTATTTATTTCCTCATAATAGAGAACCAAAATGTCCCTCATGTGATCTGGCTGACTCCATAAAGCATACATAAGTCATAACTACATGAGTACCACCTCAACAAACCCCAACAACCCTCTTAGTCATGTTAACGTAGTCAACCCCCATCTGAGCAATGGCCCAAATATCCTTCTATAAATACCTCTAATGCTTGCAAGACCTTGACTACAGTGGGCTAGTCCGAAGCAGTTTCTCAATGCTTTCCCCAATTCATCCTTGAAGGGTAGACCTTGTGAAAATGCAACTCATCCTTGGGAATTAACATGAATCATGACTAAAAATCTCAAAAGGTAACCATTATAGTGGTTTCAAAGTATTCAGTTTTCTCCCGGCTCTCTAGTCTCACAGCAATTCCCTTCACTTATGAGTTCGTGAGTTACATGGTCCTTGGTACAATTCCTCCACAAACCAATTTGTCTTCTTGTGCATCAGATGGTGCATTATATCAAATTCATTTTCCAGGTACCCAAAGCTAGCTTTAGCTCAAAGAAGATGGAACAAAACTTGCACATCGTTCCTTGACAAGCCTGCCAAAGGTCAGCATCCAGATGAACTCTTGCAAGCAAGTGGAACCAACGAGTCGCCCTTCTGCTACAGTACCACACTGAAGGTCATAGGTAGGCCATCCATGGCCCTTTCATATCTGTTGCTTAGCCAAAAGTCGGATGGAGACTCTTTTCTTTTGCTGCATTAGCAGCGAAGAGTGATTAAACAGTATGAGGGCCGATTTCTGTGTGGAAGGAGAGCATCTGTTTAAGCTAAATGGCAGTTACAATACAGAGATAGTGTTTCCAGCCAATAACTGTGGTAGATGAGATTGATGATTTAGACATAGCTTATCCAAGCTGAGAGCTGCCGATTGCACTTGAATGCAAGCAAGTGCACACAGTGGGTTCATAGTTTTAGCAAACAAACTTCAACTTGGAAGTACCAAGGCAATAACAATGCAAGCAAATATTAGTTTATTATGAAATATACAAAATCAGCAAGTTCAAAAGGCAGAATAATAAAAGAAAATCACAAAGAATAGCAAAACTTTCATCGTTTATCAATAATGTATTTGGTAGGATAAAATTTATAAATATAGTTACAAGACTTCTAAAACAAAACTCTTACGAAGGCAAGCGAGGATCAGTGACATATCTTTCCCGCAGCTCATCCAATGATAGAAGCTGCAGGCGAAGAAAGAAAACAACCACATCAGAACATAAATGACCAAATAAAAGCTCCTCTGAATCTAAATAAGAAAATGCAAAAGCAGTTGAGCTATTACCATTTCTGGGGCAGGTACAGCAGGCATCACATCATGGTGCTCCAAACCCTGCTCTGACTTCTGTAATATGGAAACAATCAGCAAGTTATATTCTGACACTCAAAGTTCAACATTAGTCATAAAAATTCAAAATAAAAAAGAAAGATTTGACACTAGTAATGCAAATGCCTCGCTGCAGTCATTTCTATCTTCTATGTACTGTAGTCAACTCACAATTGAAAAACGCAGGTTTATATGCCAATCAAGGCCCACACTAGTATGTCAACAATAAATCAGCAAGGTAAAGAATATACAAAATTCATACTAATAGAAAAATGTTAAAAGAGTGATACAGTTAAACATACATACAATACCAGAATAAAATCTGTGAAATGCCTGCCCTGAGGACTAGGCATCAGTGTGCCTGAAAAAAGAGAGCAAGGAACAAATGCTAGAGGGAAACAAAATCATTGATGAACCTAATATATGCTAAACATTTGTTGCTGATTAGCAGAAACTAGGAGTTACACTGTCCTGCTAGGCAAGTCTGGCAGAAGGACTCAATGGGGACAGCAATAAAAAATCCAAATCATTGTCAGATCATGCGGTATAACCAATACAACTTCAAAGAACGAATCTCATTTTCATTAAGATATCAATGATGCAGAACGTTAACTTCAGCATATCCACCGTCCAAAAAATTAAGCCAATCACCAGAATATATATGATATAACAATAACATCTTGTCAAGTTTATTAAGCCACAAGCTATATTTTCCTCTTCTTTACGATCGGTATTCACAAGCTAAGTTATTATGACAGCAAATTTAAACATCAGGCCTGGTATTACTCAGCCACAGTCAATAGTCCAAGGAGCTCATCATCATCCTCAGAGCCTTTTTCCAACTATTTAGGGGTCGGCTACACGAATCGTGGTCTGTTATTTTCCTCTATCAAGGGTCATACCTTCAGTGAGGCCATAAATCCCCAGATCTTTTCTCACTACTATCAACTATGTCCTTTTGGGCCTACCCATTGCCCTTTTTGAGCCTTCCACTTGAACTAACTCGCACCTCCTAACAGGTGCTGTATTTGGGAGTCCAAGAAGCTCATTGTGTTCCTTTTCTGTCAGAAGAAAAGATTATTAGCAGAGTAATACAGAAGACTGGGAACTCATTAGATCTCCGCACACAATAAATTAGCAATGATTGCTCACTTCCCCAATTGGATATTTAGATAAATCACTCTACTGTCATTCCCTCCTAAAAGGCAGAACATGAAGCACAATTAAAGCAGAAAAATTGCAATCGACAATGAAACAGATCCATTTCTTAGAACAATGGGAACAAGAAGTACAATAAAATGAGAACTGCCAATAACCATAATGAACTAAAGAATGGCACTTAAGCGAAAAATGAAGTACAATGCCCGTTAAGCTGAGAAGCATCCAGAAAACAGAATAACTATATTGTGATTCCACAGTCCATGACGAGAGATGAAAACAACACACAGGCTCCCTTGAAAGATAAGAGAAAGGTGGTATTTGAGTATACAAATTCATGGAATACGTAGGAAAATAGGCTTTGGAAAATCAAATACAAATCCTGTTACCTGAAATGAAGCAAACAAGGTGAATACAATGCGTCCACGTTGTGTTGCCTCCACACGCCGAGTAGCAAAATTATTTCCCTCACGTATGCGATGAACCTGATATACGATTGGCACTGAAAAAACACACTCAGCTCTAATCATTGTTGTCTAAATGATATTTTCAAAGTTCCTATAAAACTAAAGTTCAAAATTGCCAACAAAAATACAAGAAATATGCACGACAAGATATTGAGATATCCTTGGTTCATAATCATTGAGCAACAAAAATCTTCCACAGAAACAAATATTAGCTATAGAGCTAATTAAAGCTCATTAAATCACCATCACAAATTTCAGCACATAACATACAGCTTAGATCCCCAGGAAGAATGAAGTAACAATGTAAGCTATGTGCAAGCTTTAGGCTATCCACTGTCTTAGATGCTGCTGCAAGTGCCTACATATCATAGTTTTAACATGAATGAGTACCACGATTATAATAGAAAAACCAATTTAGTAACATAAAGCTTCTGCAGTAAAATTGATCCATTCCTTCAGATATGAAAAGACGAATCAACATACATAAGAACTCCATCACAATTAACATGGACAACTTCTAATTATTTTCTGTACTAATTAGAAGTTGTTCAGCACTTGAAAGGAATTTACAAAGTTTGAAAATGGAAAGAAGTGTGCATAGCTGCATACCAGCTTCAAAGCATTGTCCATCATATATGAATAGATAGTATCATTTCATGGAAGTTGTGCATCAATATGAATAGATAGTATCATTTCATGGAAGTTGTACATCACCATAACAAATTTGACAAAAAAGTATGTGTAAGATAAATTATAGTAGTATGTGTCACATTTTAAGCCTCAAATGGGAACGGCAAAGCAATAATTTTTGGTTTAGGAGAACCTGAGAAGAATCCAGCTTCACAAACAGAATATGTTTGTCTGTATAACTATAACACTCCAAAATTTCCTGTGGCATATAGATCAATATGGATGCATGACATTGATATGTACTTCATTTGGTTTTTAATGTTACATATCACCAATTGTACCACGAATAAATTTATTACAACAATGTGCCAAAGAAATAAATTCCACAAAATCATATCAAAACAGATAACCCATTAGAGATGCACATTCTAAGGAAGATCACCCCACAGTTCCAAACCACTGTCCAAGTCTCAAGCTGAGTCCAAGATTCCCTTCATTGATTCAAGTTGTTGAATGCAAGAAAATGGTGGTATAATTTCTGGACACATTCAACCTTTGGTATACGAAGTAAGATGAGGATCCGCAGTTAGACTCAATAAGTACTGAGGAAGCCTACTACAAAGATAGATAATTTAGCTGATGTTGATGCAACCAGGAACCTTTGCTACAAGGACATGGCTACAAGTGTCAGCCTCCAACACAAATAAGCATGTCAAAAACACCAAGTCCAAAATTGGCCTCACACTTACAATACAACACTAAAAAAATGGTGAGAGGTGGTGAGAGGTGGTGAGAGGTGGGAGTTTAAATGACATTAAGTACTTTCAAAGTAAATTTCAACCAAAAAAAAAAAAAAGAAGTGCCTAAATTTGTCATGTCCTTGGTGTGTTGCCACAAGCCCAGAACATTTGGACAAACGTGTCCAAGTTACATAGCCAGAAGAAGGTCGGGATGAAGATTTCCTGCCATTCTATAGTGTTACTTCCTTCTTTGTTACTTTAATACGAGACCTATGAATTTTCTTCACCTAATATAAATCAAAACTTCAAAATACAGACTTAAGGGCAACACACCAATACAAATAAGATGCCTTAGGAGAGAAATGCCTCGGATTTTTTAATTTTCTATTCTTCAAAATTTCCTACATCACTTACCAGTGTTGTTAAATGTAGAGCCAAGTAGCCTGGCTCTCTTTTCTTTAATAAGTGATAAATTTATTAGGTGAAAGAAACTTCAACCCATCACCATATAAGCAAATACCAAAACTTGGCCAAGCCAGGATATAAACAAAAGTAAAAGGAAACAAAAACATCATATCTACATACTTCTGGAGGTCGAAAATCGCTTATCTCAAGAACATCTGCATGAATATTATTCACCAACCTATTTGGCTCTCTGCATTGTCTTCCCTAGGGGTATGCCAAAACTTCTGAAAAAAAGATACCTGTGTATACTCAACCTACTAGCCTCATACCATGTCAGTACTGATATTGATACCACATACTGCTGGAATACCAGCTAGTATAAAATGACACACCTATAGAGAAATATAATATAATGCATTATCATATGGACAATATGGTATACATATGTACCAATGTGTTGGATGCATATATTTCTGTGTTATGGAAGCTATATTATATATTTATAGATGTGTTAGACAGGTTACTCATATTTGTATCCGTATCATGGACCTCAAAAAATGCAGAGTCATATGCACGTCTTCCACGTAACATGTTCATATCTCCTGCTGTATCTGGGCATCCTAGGCCAAATATCTATAATATTTCAAGCGCTACTAATTTAACTTCTCCAAGAGCCAAGTAACATTGCTAAACATCATAGTTGTATGACTTGATTTTGATCTAAATGGTCAATGAAACACAATCATAATATATCATCTACCACACACATTCAACCAAGGAACATGCACCGAGAGTGTCCTATGGGATTAGGAAATTTTCTCCGATGAATAGATCTATAATTTGACTTGCAAAAGTGGAATGGAGTCAAATACCCATAGGACTCCCTATTCATCAGAGAGAAAGCAATGGGTCCTCCCTTAGCTAACATGAAATGTATTCCACAATGTTAGCAATTCTTAATACATAGTTCCCATTGCTCCAAGGCAATCTCCTAAAACTGAGTTCATCACCATTCACCAACAAATGATTTGTCATAAGAATCTTTGACAGGTTTGGGCCATGGCAGGGCCACAATACCCAGGAAATGAAACTAGAGGAATACCTTGGGTTGTACCATTGGACAGTTCAAACAAACTATTTAACCAAGAACATCATCATTCTCGCTTCAGCCTCCAATATAGATCTGCTCTTCCTACAGCCCAACATGCCCCAAAGCTCTACATTATTGCATTGTGGAATGTTGCTGTCCTGATTCCCATCTTGGGACATATTTCTACCCAATGTTTTATGCATGATTGCATGTTCTAAAAATTGGTGTCATGCAAATGTTTCAAAAATCCATATTACAGTTCTACAAAACTTGGCCAAATCACAATAACAAGTTAAAGGCCTAGGCCTACAATTTAGTTTCAATATGGATGGCAGTAGATTTGTTTCTGAAAGACTGCAATTACCACAACTATAATGGAATTGAAATTAGTGTGTCCATCACCTTAACAGTTACCACCACCTTAACAATAACATTCAAATCAAAAGGTTAAACTACAAACTCAGGACAGTTATGAAGGTTAGCAGTTAACTGAAAACAATTTATTTCTTGTTCAAGCTTTAACTGCAAATATTAGGAAACAGAAAACCTTTAATAAGTCCTGAATAAATATTGCTTCATATATGCCGTTATACACTCTGGGAAGACACAGTTAGATGAGGCCATAAGTAAGATCACTCTAAAAAGCTTAAACATGAATATTACATGTCCAATAAATTGTCCTCCAAAAATTTGTCCAAAGCTAGGAGCATCGGGCAGAGTAACTCCACGAAACATGTCCACCTATGCAAGAGAGTGAAAAGTTAGTCATAAATTCAGAAAACATCAGTCATTCTCAAAGCTAATGGCCTAATATAGAAGTAAAAGAAATCAGCTTATGAAGGGGGGGGGGGGGGGAACACACAAACAAAATATCTATGAACATATAGCCTACAACAAACATTATCTATGAAGAATTATTGGCTGGGGCAAAAACCAATATACAACCATACTGCCTGACATATCAAGGTCTAAATGGGGAAGCAAAATTCTAAATACATTTAAAATGTAATAATCAGAAATGTTAGATGTAATTAAGTTTATAACAGTAGAATTTTACACAAATATATTTTCAAGAAATATGTCTTTATATTGAATACAATGCGTCCTTTGAATAAAAACAGGATATAATGGAGTTTCTGCTTGTTGCAAATATCAAGAGAGCGATACGTTGGTTCTCATGCTTTATAATGGCTGCTATAAACCTTGAAATTCCCATATTTGACTGTATTGGGCAAATTTAAGTTTATACAGTGCATTGGCCATAAAACTGAAGGGTAGGTTTTATAGGATGGCTGTAAGACCAGCCATGCTTTTTGGGGAAAAGACATTGGGCAATCAAGAAACAGCATATATGTAGTTGAGTGTAGCAGAGATGAGGATATTAAGATGGATGAGTGGCAAAACATGAAAGGATTAAATTCAAAATGAATAAAACCAAGGGAACTTAGGGTGGCTCCAATAGGCAATAAGTGAGGGAAGTGGACATAGATGGGTTGGCAATATGCAATGTAGACCTAGAACATCACAATAGGAGGGTCAATTTGATTCAAGTGGAAGGATCTAAAAGGGCAAGGCAAAGGTCCAAAAGGTCATGGATGGAAGTAATGAGAAGGGATATGGTGACCTATGGTTTGACTGAAGGTATGGCCCTTCATAGAGCAAAATAGCATAACAAAATTCGTACAGCCGATCCCCAATAGTTGGGATAAAGCTCGGATGATGATGATGACGATATGGTACATTGTCACCTATTGGCTGTATATCACTGCAGGCAGGGTCCAAATCGGCAATATCAGCCGATGTAACCGATATTTTAACTTTTTTTTGACATTGGGAAGCTGAAAGAATATCTGTCAAGCAGGTTGTGCAAGAACATTTACCTAATTATCTGCATATCACACCAAAAATTACAATGTCACCTAGCAGCAAGAAAATCACCAATTTGCATGTCCCCTACCCCATCCCTGGGCCCCAAGTTCCCAACATATGACCATCGCAGCCTTCAAAAATTACATCATATCCCTGCCCTCTATCTCTGTTTTGCATATCCCTTTGATGTCCCTCAAAGTGCCTGTGCTAAAACACACATCAACCCCACATTATCCAAAATTATCATATATTTGAACTCTCTCTCCTCAATATTCTACCAAAAGAGACCCCAATCCATTCCATTACCAGAATTCCTGCAAAACATGTCCCCTCACACAGGAAACGTGACCATGTCCCCAACCCAACCACCCCCCCCCCCCCCCCCCCCCCCCCCTTCCCCTCCCCTCCCCACCCCACTCCCCACAGGATGCTGTCTTGAAAAATCCATCAATATCCCCAGCTGGATCCGCACAATGACCCGAAAGAAACAATGCCCACCATTTCCATACTTCGTTACTTCTAACTATACCTCACTTCCTAATTCCATCAACAGTCGACCCCAGATTACCCATGATGTAAGACAACCATCCCACCCGTACTCTCTGACCTCTAACCCGATGGTGCAATCCATGCAACCCCACAAACTGACAGGGACAAATTGTTAGCCCCCTTTTTCCACATACCACTGCACCCTCATAATCATCCTATATCTGTGAAGGCCAATTATATTCTTACTGACTGATTCCAACCCTTTTTTATAGGTGATATAACACCATTATTACAAATTATCCTTTCCATGCTCAGATACCCATCTAAATCCATCAATCTCAGCCAGAATGGCCCCTCATGAACCTGTTCACCCACCATCCATAAACTTAGTTTATTTGAAGGGAATTCAATCCCCATAATACCGTAACAAGCTCTCCAAGTGTCCAGCCAGAGGACGTACAAGCCACTATCCCCACCCATTTCCAGCACCAACCCTTCTTGGTTAGTCATTCTTCTAGCTCCCTTGCTCTTCCCAACATCTCTCCTCTGCCACGTTCATCCCCATCACTGAGGTCTTCCCAATCTTCTTTTCCTTACACTGTCCTCATTGTCCCCTTATTGGATGGCCCCAGCCCCACTATATCTATCCTTTTAACCCTTTAGGGATCCCTAAAGAATGCCACTTAACTAGGTGTCCATCCTCAATATCATTTGGTGTGTGTTAGTGACATTTTATTCACTAATGAGTCAAATAAAACAAGCATAAGGTCCAGCAGATTCAACGATGCACAAAAACCAAAATAAGAACAACATAAATAAGGGGAATTCTTACTTCCAAAGGCTCCAAATGCAAAATATGCTCTACCATCGAGCATGAGTCCGATGAATCTTCTGCATTCCAAATTGATTTTGGTTGTAGAAGTGCCCTGTTTACATGATGCAATACTAAGCAAGTAACCTGCAATGAAACAGATTACTAGATTGACTGAAAGTCACCCAAATGAATTAGTCTAGTGGAATCCATGATACTAAAATAGATCTCTCAAATGAATTATCCAAATTACTCTTAAGAGGTGCGCAAACTTGGGCAGTGAATGTTACAAAAAGATTTCAACTAAATTACCTTTGTCAATGCAATAACATCAGCTTGATGGACAGCAACTCCTGAGCCTTCAAAAGTAACAAAGTTCAAATTTCATCTAGTTGGCAAAGTAATAATGAAAAAATATATATATTTTGATTTTTATCATTAAAAACTAACCCAACTGAATTACTTATATGATAAGTATTAAAAGGCACTTGGTAAATGACAGTTAGCACTTTTCTAGTATGCATGTCAATGAATATCTCATGATGGACACCCTGAACTGAAGGAGTACTTTAGTTTACAAGAAAGCATGTTACAAAAAAATAGCATTCAAATTTTTGAAGTAAATTAACCAGAAGCCTAGAAATATGGTTTTCATGCATATATTATGATGGTAAAAAGGTAAATTTTTCATAAGATATGTTGAAAACTAATATAACATATATTGAAAGACCTTATTTAACAAAGGAATCTATTTATCAGATGACAGTCAAAATTTAATGGATCAGAAAGGTCCTCTATATCAGATCACCATAGATTTTCTCTGTAGAAAGATTTAAACAAATATTCTTCCCAAACCTATCCATGAATCATGGAGAACAATCCTGCTGCTCCTCATCATGACCATCGAGATCAATTTAGACAACAAGAAATACAAAATCTCAAAGCATTTAAACAACTTCAAATTGACAGCTAAGCATCACCACATCAAGACACAAACAAAGGATGGAAAAGTCATTGGAGGCCATTCAGTACTCACCATGGCCAAAATAATCATATTGTTTCAAGAAGAGCATGGAATGATTTCTCTCCTCTGAGTCGGTGGAGCCACAAACCTCTGCCTGAAAGGTACATGTTGTAAAGGTTGGGGAAAAAAAAGGTCTCCTAATCATTCCTAGCAAGTTTCACAAAGATAGTACTTTCACAAATTACTCAAAGCACATAAGATTCTTGAAAAAATGTACACCCAATTAAGTTAAACTCATGAAAGGATGAAAAATACGATCTAAGATTGTATGACAATCTCATAAATAACTTGATCCAAATTGCATTGTTTCACAATTACACAATTGTTCATACTATATCGAGAGGTCTGGGCGTGTTGTAACTCGTAAGCATACAAAAGAAATTAAAATTTGTCACTAGCCACGTGGAGCCAACATATTCTAGCCATGTGGAGCAAATGAATTGGGACGAGTAGATAATTTGAATAGCTTAAGTAGAGGGGTTCCCAAGGGGTAACCCAGTAGCTTGGCTGCAGTGTTTGTTCTTGCTTCCTTGATTAGTTAAAATAAACAAACAAAACTTACCCTTTTTCTTTTATTAATATATATTTAAGCCTTCAAGAAATAACACATACGTACCTTTCCATCCCAAATAAAGTACACACCGTCTGCAATTTGACCCTCTCTAATGACATACTCTCCTTCATCTAGGAAAGATACAGCAGAAACAAATATAAATCCATACCAAACATAATCTATCTCTTCAAATACAAAGGGCAACAAAATCAGTTAAGAAATAAGTCTCAAATTCAGTAATCTGCATTAAATTTGGTAGGTGGAACCTAAATAAATCAATTTCTCAACAAAGAAAAACAATGAAACAAATGATGCAGCTTCTGCAATATGCAAGACAACTCCCCCAACAGAAACAGTGCGAACAAGTAAAACGTTTTGGTATGATCTATTCATATGACAACAAGTGTATCACCACATTTAAAATATATGCAGACTTCAGGAGATCATCACAGATGATCCAAAGGTAACTAAAATACAAGATTCAAAAACAAAAATTATAATAATATGTTTCAAAAATTGGTCACTCATGCTTGGACTTGCTCGAGTCACTTGGACTAGGAAAGGCATCAAATCCACATACGAAAATACCAAAACTCGGCAAGTCTCACTAAGTCCCTGTCCCCATGTGTATTTTACCCAGAGACTCGGCCAAATCCAACCACCAACTCAGCCAAGTCAGTGGCTGACTCTGGCTTGGGACCTGGGTGAGTCCAAGCCTTAGTCCTTGTTTTCAAACAAGGATCATGATGTCTTGACCAAAGGCTAGAATTCATACATTTCCAAAATAAAGAATTTATACAAAGCCAAAGAGAGAGACCCATCAACAGATATCAACAGAAAATAGACCACACTGTAATGCCTACACTGATTTCATCTGCAGTTTTCTTGAGAAATGCAAACCTCAGACTGAGGAATCCTAATACAAAAAAAACCTTAGAAAGTGGCAGAGATAGTGAGATACTAAACAAAGCTTATGGAGTCATCCATTATAATCCTTAACTGAAATAATTTTACAGTTTTCTTCTGAAGTGGGACCTGAAGAGGCTAATTTGCAAGAAAAAAAAGTAACTTTGAACGTAAAATAATACAAAAAATTAAGTGAAAACAATACAAAAAATTAACTAAAATCCCCTCCAACCATTCAAAAACTTGTACAAAACGCTGAAAGGAGGAAGGAGCTCAATCGAGATTCAATTACCTAAGCACCCTTACTGAGAAATACAAAAATTGAGATAGCCCATTTCAGAGAGCCAAAAAAGGGTACAAGGCATGTGCAAGCACCAAAGAGAGAGAGAGAGAGAGAGAGAGAGTCCCTGAAAGAGAACAATGAAATTCAACACGACAAAGAGAAGCTTATAAAATACAGAGAGTTAAGGAGCGAGAGGGGGAAAATTCTCAACCAGAAAGATACAGGCATAGACAGAGGAACGTAGAGAGTGTAACTTATATACATAAAGAAAAAAAAAATGGAGAGAGAAAGTAGCCTAGATACCCTAAAATTAACTCAAAAATCAAACAGTAGGTAGTGAAGAAATAGCTCACTGTAATGCCTAACTTCGACTACGCCTGCAATTCTCTTCAGGGAAGAACTAGGGAGTCTCTGCAACAGTGGAACGTTCCCTAGAAACTCTACCACTGCACAATTCAACAACCATTCAAGCATCAAAAATCCACATTTAAAACCAAATGAAATTACACAAATCGAAACAAATTCATCAATGAACACGAAAAATCTACAAAGCATCAAACACTGTGAGAAATTCGATTATAATGGAACAAAAGAGTTCAATCAAAACAATAAATTCAATGAAATTTCTGTAAATTTTGTTTTAATTTGAGAAAAAATAGATGCTCAAATAACGAAATCATACCTGATTCGTGATCCATACGGCCAAAGAAAATAAATAATAAATAAAACGAACGATAGCAATTGAGATCCAAGTGAAGAAAGTCAAGCGAGCAATTTTTTATTTTATAGAGCTGACGTTTTACGGTCATGAAAAATGGGAAACCATAAAGAACGGATCTCTTGTACGCTCCCGAGATAGCATATTGACAATTTACTCCCTCTGGTAAAACCTTTTTACAATAATTTAAAAAAAACAAACGTTTTAATATAGAGAGAGAGAAAAAAAACCAAGTTTTTTAAATTTGAGGGCCTCATGAGAATGAAGGAAAAACAAAAGAAAATTTATCTAAGTACCTATGAAAGATGAACTATTTAATATGTTACTCCTATCATTTGATTTAATTTCAGAATACCAATCAAAGTCTACATAATCATAAGTTGGACGTTACAAATGGGTAAAATGCTAAAAAATTCATCTTTTACAGGTATTTTTGATAAAAAATTAATAATAAACTTAAATTAAGTCATATTTAAATGCAATCCCTTTTCACAAATTCATATTGGAAAGGAATTTAAGATCCCAATTAGTTGGAAAAAAATTACGATGATGATATCATAAAGGAATTTAAGATATGAAACAATGGTAATACTTTAGATCCATATATTAGTGGTTCAAAAAATGATTTTCAAGTAGCATAAGATCCAAAATCATTCAAAAAAAAAAACAAAAGGTGTAATGTTCAAAGTCCTTCTTAAGAAATCGTTGTCATCCGGTATGTATCCTACCATTTAATAAGGACTTGTTTAATTTTAGACTATTATATCTAAGTGTTCTAATTTTTTAAGGGAAAGCTTTCTATGTTCCCCTACAACATAGAAGTTCTATCGTCCCCCTTATCCAACCGTTCATGTTTAATTGAGGGTAAGATTGCCCTAATAACAATTTCACATCTCTACATTATTTTATTTTTAATTTTTTTTCTATAAATTATTTTGGCACCAAATTTTGGAACTTCATTCCTCTATTAAAGTAGCACTAATGAAAAATATAAAAAAAAAAAACCATTTTTCAATATAAAAAATGATTAAAATACCCTTAACAATTTCAAGGGGTATTTTGGTCATTAATTTTTATCAATAATTTATTGTTAATATTTTTTATAGGTGCGCCTCAATGAGAAGATGGCACGTACCAAATTTCATATTCAGAAAATTTGTATTAAAAAAACTAAAAAAAAAATACTTGAGACGACGGATCTAATATCAAACGGTGAGTCTCTCCTGATAAAAAGATTGGACGGCTGGATAGTAGGGGAGGATAGAACTTCTATATTGTGGGGAAAACATAGAAAACTTTCTCCTTTTTTTCGTGACAAAATTTGGGTTATTGGAAAGTAGATCCAAAAGTTATATTAAAATAATAGGTGTGGTTTGTATAGGGTTGAGGCTCTAAACAATCAAAATATGGCATAACTCTAGTTGAAATATGATTTTTTAATAATAAAAACCTTTGCAACGGTTTGAATTATACAATTCAAAGCTTCAGATATAGGGAAGATCGAACGGATTTATAAACACTTAAGATATTAAAATTTGAAGACCCATATAATACATTGTTTTTCGTACTTCAAATGCATTGTTCTACACATCTATACATCTCAAGGTAGAGATGATTAGTTCAAAGATCTCTCAAAATCAAAACAACTTCTTCCAGTGACTTTTAGAGGTTCGTCTTAATTTAATTGTTTAAGACCTCAACTTTATATATAAAATTTTAAAATAATTTCTTGATTGGGTCAATTGATCGAGGGAGTAAGTATACAATGTACTTCCCAAGGAGTACACAATGTATTTCCCAAGGAATAAACATCGGCGCCTATAAAATATTGTTTCTCTGAGGAGTGAGAGTCCGAGAATGAGTAAATGACACAGATCGCGGAATCGACCATCAAGCTGAGCTTTCCTCGATTTCCTCGTTTTTCTCTCTCCGTACCCTTTTTTTTTAAAGTTTTATATATCAATAGAGGATCATAAAAATTCTAAAGTATGATATCTTTTAACCTTTAAGGTAATTTTATTTTATTTTTTACCTTTTTTTTGTTTCAAATAAATATAATTAATGTTTTTTTTTAAAACACCATCATTTTTCCCTCTTCAGTGACTTTATCTTAAATCTCTCTCATGACTTTTTTCAAACCTTCTTTTTTTATTTTTCCAGTCTCTCTCTCCCTGATTTATTTTTCTTTATATATTTGTTCGATTTATGTGTGATTGATTGGATATTATTCGGATGGGTGAATAATTGTATGTAGATTGTACATATTTTTGGAACCCACAATGAGAGAGAGGGTTTTCAAAAACACGAGTAGAGAGAGATAGAGAGAGGAAGTGAGAGAAAATACAAAGACAAATAATAGGTTTGTGAAAGGGGAAAATACCCGAATTAAAACTTATATTCTGTACACTACTCTCTCAAATATCAACAGTCGAACATTATTGCTATCCAATTGGGCCACAGTAAAACTCAAAATTCTACAAGGTTTTTTAGTGTGATTTGTGAACCAATTTGACATGGTGTTATGAGAGGGGGTTTATTGACTTTCAAGCCCAAATTGCAAGCAATGACATTGATGCAGATCTTAAGACCAGGGCAGTGTACGAGGCCTTCTTGTGAAAAAAATCCATTGCTATTAAATCAACCAAAGCCATGTACACCAAAATTCCTGAAGTGAATGATCCCAAGAGCCCCTTCGTGATCAGAGCTTTTAGATTGCTGTCATCATAGCCAGTCAAAAAATAGACCACCATCCCCACTATGATCCCTGTTGGGGTTGTGATAGTTGGCGTTTTGTCTTTTGAGAGAGAGAGAGAGTCATTTTATATTTTGTTTGGATAAAAAATGTGCGATCTAAGGTGGTTATTTGGGTTTAGGGGGTTGAAAATGAAAGATACAAAAGATTGAAACTCTATACCTCCATAAATATTATAAGAAAAATTATATATATATCCGTTATATTTTGTGTTATTACGGATTAACCAAATAGTTTATGTTATTACATGTATGTTCGTTTTTACTTTTTATAACGTAATTTTTTAAAAAATACGACTTTACCTTTTTTTGGATATTGAATAACCGAATTGGAGAGTTTTTTGGTTGTTCAATATCCGAGAAATAGGCCGAAACTTTAACCTTCACATTCCTATTTTTTGGTGTTGAATATCCAAAAATGACTGCGAAATTCCAAAGTATTTCTGGAAATTCAAAGTCGTACTTTCGGATGATGAACATCTAAAAATATGACATTTTCGGATGTTGGACATCCGAAAATGCCATATTTTCAAATGTTCAACATCCGAAAATGTGATATTTTCAGACGTCTAACATCCAAAACCATCTTCACAAGGAATACAATGTATCAACATAACCCTTCAATTCAGATGTTCAACACTCGAAAATGAGAATGTGAACGTTAAACTTTCGGCCTATTTTCGGAGGTTAAACATCCAAAAACCCTCCAATTTGGTTATTCAAAATCCAAAAAATGGTAAAGTCGTATTTTTAAAAAAATTACATTATAAAAGGTAAAAACAGACATACATGTAATAACGGAAACTATTTGGTATATCCGTAATAATGTAAAGTATAATAGATATTTATGTACTTTTTTCAAGATTTTAAAATCCTGAGCCTATTGATAAATGATTTTTTAAAATAAAGTATATGAAAAAATTTCTCTAATAAAAAAATACATTAGAAAATATGCTTTTGTTAAAGCAATGAATGTAAGTCATCCATTTCATGAGGTCGTTGAATCAAGGCCTTTAAAGGAAAATTTCTTCACCAAAAATTTTGAGAGATGGCCTTATTACATCAATAATTTTGAGTTCTTAAAAATGTAGATCTCAATGTGCACCAAATGGATGATCCAAATTTATTATCAGTGTGACGCTAGTTTTGACATTTTCTGGGGGTACAAATCCATTTTTTTTTTTTTTCCAAAGGGGCACAATTTCCCATCCCTAAAACATATAATATACTTAGGTACTGGCTCAACGTAAACTCCATAAACCGTAGGCCCGGTCTTCATGAGTTTCCTCATACTATTTTCTTGCAGCTCTGGAACACCCTTTATTTGTATCGATCTTGGATCCAAATTTTAGTGATCCATGATGATGATCATGGATATAAAAAATAAAATAAAATTTAAAATATTTTTATTATAATATTTTCCTATCCATTTGAGTCGGCTTACTCACAAAACACTTTTTTAAACCCCCTCCCAGTTAATAAATTGGAGAACTAGCCCCTTCCATATTAATTTTTCCGACAAGTTTCAACTCTTTCCTTTGCCTGCTTTGGCTTCCTTTCTCTATCCCCCATTTCCTCAACTCCATGGCTCTCTCTTTCTCCAAACGAAACCATGCTCTCTCCCCCTCTCTCTCTCCTCCTCCCCCTCTCCCTCTCCCTCTCTCTCTCTAAGCTTTATGGCTTCAAATCTGGGTTTTCATGGCTGGCCACATTGGTTGTATGATGCAATAGGAGTGAATTTAGGTACAATAAAAAATATTTGCCGTCCTCAACTTATTGGAAACAATAGCTTTCAAATTGTGAAGCTTTTGATGCAGATCAAACACCTTGAACTATCTTGCTTGTACCTGTGTTTACATCATGGTTGCATCCTAAACAATCAGCTTCAAGCCATGTAGCAGGTTAAAAATTTTAAAATGAGAAAACTTCAATTATGGCTATTGATATTTGATTGAAAGCCACCCAAATTCAAATCAGGCATCATACAATATTTTAGAAAACAAGAAAATTAATACAAATTGATGCGGAGTAGCTCGAACTGGCCCCAATAATAGGGCCAGGTTGGACCGCCGTGCTCAAGAGTAGAGAGAGGCTTGGGCTAGTGTTCCTTTGATCCAGTCTAAGCATCCGAGCATGGACTAACCGTGTTGGTCCAAGGTTTAGTGCGGTTGATCCAAGCTCAGGCTAGTCCATGTATAGCCTGTTGCCACCATTAACAGATGGTGGATGGCTGACAAAACCTAAATTGCTTGTGTTATAGATGACAACTTGATCAACATCGCATGTTTTAAAACTAAAAAACCCAATTTGAATGTGGGTCTTAAGAAGTGTTTTAAAAACCAGTGACCCGAACATAGACGGCTAATGTTAGCCTTTGATGCAAGTCCATGGGTTTTTATAAAAGCCTCGCTCTTCCTAACTTCCCCGATGGGGCACTTGCTCCTTCCCCAGCAGAAATCTTTATTAGTTGCTCGCGCTAAGTACCAGGCGTTTGGTATTTTCAAACTAACATGTTGTTTGCACCACGTACACACTCATACTTATAGGTATATAATTATAAGGGAAATAACCTTGCGAGACCTTTCCACATTCATGTGTGTAGGATCTCAAATGATCACTCTAAAAATTGGAATAAATCTATAGAAAAGTCGAGTCCCACATCCATGTGATAACTTTTCTAAAGATCTGTACCACATTTAGTGGTGATTCTTTGAGGTCCTACACACATGGGTATGGGAGGGTCTCGTAGGATCATTGCTCTAATTATAAAAATGAGTAATGATCCTATGAGACATTCCGACACCCATGTGTGTAGGACCCCAAAGGATCACCATTAAATTTGACACAGATGTCTAAAAAAGTCCAGTCCGACACCCATACGATAACTTTTCTAGATATCTGTACCAAATTTAACGGTGATCCTTTGCGGTGTGGGTGCTAGTGTGGGAGGGTCTTATATGATCCTTACTCTATAAATATTCATAATACTACTAATAAATAATATTATAAATTTAAAATCAATCCAAATTATTTCAAATGTCATATAGTTTGGCCTGCTACTTTGAATAAATCACATTAAAATTATATTAATATTATTATATTGAATTAATATAATTATGTAAAATTTGTTAAATTATTTACTATAATTACATTTAAATTTTTATTTTTATATTGATTTTTTTATCATTATAAATACATTGAAATATTACATAATTTAATATATTAAATTGCTATGTTATTCAATAATTGTTATCGTTATACAGATTATGTTATTTTCAAATTTAGTATAGATTTTAATTTTTAAATGATATACTTTTAACTTTTACAAATATTTAAAAAATAACTTATTGTTGATTTTTTAACATAATAACTTATTTTATGCAACAATAAGAATGAAGTATAATTTTAAATTGTACTTAGTTGTTATATAAAATAATGAAACAAGTTCTTAGTATTTTCATATTTTTTATACAATAATGAAAAACTGTAATGTAAAAATAATAAATAAGAAACTACTTTTTAAAGAAATTATAGTGATAAAACTGTCGATCCGACCGATGTGATACTAATTTTTTTTATATGATTTTTTAAATATTTAATCTTATAATATATAAAAATTTTTCTAATATTTTAAAATTATTTTGATGTATATTATAATTGTATATTACAATTAATAATTATACAAACATCCAGTAAGAAAAACAACATCCTAGTATTCATCTATTTTTATAAAATAATGAAAGTGCTTACAGCATCTTTCTTAATTTATTTTATAAAACTAATAAAACATTATTTTTAGAGATTTATAGTGATTTTTTTAAAAACATTTGGGACAAAAATTACTAATTTTGCCGATTCTCCGATCTGACACAGGTATGGATGTGACCGATTCGAGTCACCCCCGATTTTTTAAACCTTACTCTTGAGTGATGGAACCTTCCAATGTTTATTGGACAATTTCGTGCGAAGGACTTTTGAAATCGTTTGCACAGTTCAAGTGTTGAGAACACACAATATAAAATGTTTTTTTTTTTAAATTATATGATGCTGCATTCTTAAATTTACTTGTAGAAGTAAGGTTTGCAATAATCTACGCCAAACATCTTATTTGAACTATTTGTACTATACAACTGAAATGGTTTAGCGTAGATCATCTCAAACTTACTTCTATAAGTAAGATTGCTAGCTTATATTGTGGGGTGAGGATTGTACAAGGTGCCTCTTCATATTGTATAAGTAGGGCACACCTCTAAATTTTGTTTGGAAATATAAATCTAGTGTCCGAAACCTTAGATGGTTTGAAAATATAATTTTATCCTAATTTATAAAATTTAAAAATTGAAAAAGTTATAAATTGAATAAATCTATCAACATTTAAAAAAATCTTAAAAATAGATGATCAAGATAATTTATTATAAAGTGCACTATTTAAAAACCTAATTTTTTTCTTCATATCTATATATATATATTGAGGTCAAAATGATTCAATTAAAGAATTTTCCAACATTAGAATATTTTCTTCTATAAGATATTTAAGGTGCAAATAATCCAACATTACAAGGTTAACACCTTATAAAAACCATGCATGTTTTTAAGTGCAATCGGATTGTTAGAATGTATCGAACCGATACAATGACATGTGCGGCCTTGAGCATACGTTTTTCCTACTTAAATGCCCCAAGACAACACAAATTAAACTAAATATACGCAAAAACAATTGAGATCTGCTTAAATTTTTAAATATATATATATATGTAAAATTATTTACTTTTGATATAAAGAGATGTACATCGGAGTAGCCGCAAAAACAATTATAGTTGGCTAGACTAAGGTTAAGTTTTTTTTTTTGTCAAATTTATTTCAACCCATCTAAGATCCGTATCTAATTTTAGAAAGGCTAGGAGTAAATGTGACCGCCTTATAACCTTGGCTAATCGTATTTGTATACAATCCCAACCCTAAATCTGATATTCATCTACACTGTGTTAAATCTCACTCTATCTCGCTCACTCTCTCATTTTTATTATCTGTTTTTCCTCCATCTCCTGTATGTTAAACCTCACTCTATCTCGCTCGCTCTCTCATTTTTATTCTCTATTTTCCCTCCATCTCCCGTACGAATCCATTCCAACGCCTCTCTCTCCGGTTCTCCGCCTCTGCCAAATTTTGAATCTCATATCTGCTCTCTCTCTTTCTCTCTCCAGTTTCCCATTGCTGTAGTTTTTCGTCATGGGAACTTCAGTGCAGTTGACACCTTTAAGTGGCGTCCACTCTGAGAATCCTCTCTCATATCTTCTCTCTCTCGATGGCTTCAATTTTCTCGTGGATTGTGGATGGAATGATTTCTTCGACCCTGAGCTTCTGCAACCTCTGTCAAGGTCAGGGGCCTTCCTCTTTTCTTCATGCTCTCTCTCTTAACATTCACTGGCTGGCTATATACATTGCCACTGTTGCTACTATCGCTGATATGGATAGTCTTATTTTATTGTTGTATATACTTGTTTTCTCTGACTGTGAATTGTTATATTTAATGATGTAAAGTGTGTATGTCGTGTGTTGTAATTTGTAATCTTTATGTCGTCGGCTTAGTTTTCTTGTAATTGTTATCTTCAGCATTGAAATTGTATGCTTTCGCGTTTTGATTGTTCTTTTCAAGCAATATTGTTTTGTGTTATCTAATGAGGATTATGGAAATTGGGCTTCAAACGAAGGTTAATGGAATTCAGCACTGTCTTATAGGGAATATAAGGTGAGATAGTGTCCAGGGTACCTTTTGTTGGAAGTTTCAGAGGTTCAATGATGATTAGTAAAATATGTATTTCAACGAGTATTTCTAACGGTGGTTTAGAGTATGAAGTGGAATACAATATTAGGGTTTATGGTGCAAGTTAGAGGACCATGCATCCAGCAACCAGTTCAAAACTTCAATTTCTAGGGTTTATTAGGGGATTATGATAAACAAGCCTCTACACAGATTTGTAAATTTTAGGATTTTTAGGGTGCTATCATTAGAATCAGCGTGACGGGACTAGGGCGAGTTACTTGGCCTCGCCCTATGGGCAAGGCAAGTTTCTCTTGAGTACGCTGTATGTCCGTGGATGTATGGTATGTGAATAATAATATGTCAATTTTAATCCGAAAACATTGAAATATCTTATCGGCTAGCATTTGCGAATGCCGCAATGTTTTTAATGCCCAGCCTGGTTTCTAATGCCTAGCCTCCTAGATCCTTTATTTAGGAGGACATATAGCCTCTTTTTTTTCCCTCCCTTTTTTTTTAATGCCCTTCTTGGTTTTTAGTGCCTAGCCTTCTAAATCCTTTATTTAAGAGGACATTTAGCCTTTTTTTTTTTGTTTAAAAGAAGTTCAACAAAAAATGCACATGCGGTGTTTCCATCCCTAAAACTCATGTATTGGGCCATACCATCCAACCAGTGTTTCAAAAAACAATGGGCGGCGCCTAGGAGGCTGGGGCCATACCATCTAATTAGTGTTTGAAAAAATGCTGGGCGGCGCCTAGGTTGCTGGGGGGTCCAGGCTGCGCAGCGCCTAGGCGGGTGCTCAGAACCTAGGCGACCCAGTAGATCTAATGTTAAAATCTTCTAAAAAACCCTCTAATAAACCTATAAAACCTCCAAAATTAAATCAAATCTCAATGAGCGTAACTTTGAGAAACCCTTTGATCATATGAAAATCACAAAATTCTAGTTTTTTGAGGTTTTTCTCTCTCTAAAATGGACTCTAATGGGGTTTAGGTTCGTAATGAACCTAAAGCCCACCTTTTCCCCTCTTATTTTTTTAAAAGAACCTAAAAATGCCCATCAAGAGGGGCATTTTGGTGGGGCGCAGGACCTGGGCAGCTACCCAGTGTTGGGTGCTGGGCGCCTGCCTAGGTGGGTGCCCCAGCGCCTAGGTGCCCGCCAAGGGCCAGGCCGCCTTGGCTTGGGCAAGGTGCCCAGGTCCTCTGGATTGCTTAGGCGTTGGGCGGTCTGCCTTTTGGAACAATGCATCTAAGCAATAAGCCATTTGAAGTTTGTTATGAAAAATAAGTATGTCATATAATGTGTGGTTCTTTTTTGTTTTCGTTTTTATTTAGTTTTGAACTCGGGCTAGACTCAGGCGAGTCACTTGAAGTTGCCCCTGCCCAAGTAACTTACCTCGGCCAAGCGGTGAGTAACCTTGGGGAGGCAAGTCCCGGCACACTAGTTAGAATCAATTATTTTAATCAAGGTTTAAATACTCTGTTCAGGCTCGGGAATTGGCTGTTGCCCGAACCAATTAACTTAGGCTAGCTCAATTGGAGTCACTTGAGTGATGTGCGGCCTCAATAAGAATGAAACAAATCCCAAAAATTCAAAAAAATAAAAAGAAGCATCTAGAGAGAGAGAGGTGGGGCACATTTTTTTGCCCCTGCTAGAGAGACGGGGTGAGAAATGGAAACAAGCAATTGAAATCTGCCTCATTTTAGAGAGAGAGAAATGAAATAATAGAGAGAAGAGAAATAATAGAGAGAAGAAAACAAGCGCAGACTTCCGGACCCTTTGGGGGAGAGAGAGAGGTTGTGCCGCCCCTCCCTTTTTCCATATTTGCCCAAGTTCTACAACACCTGGGCAAGTATGTATGGTACTCACCCTAGCATTGTACGCTTTCCCATGTAATGGCTAGGTATGTGAGAACCCTTGACGACTAGCCCAGGTAGAGTAGCTCAGCCTAGCCCGAGTGGACTCGACTGAGTTTTTGAGTGTTGGCTCTGATGGGAACTTAAAGGAGTTTGGTCTACGGTAATTAGATAAGCATGGGATATTTTATCTGCATTTCTAATTAACATGCAATATCAAGGAAATTTGATTTTCGTAAAGGAAAATCTATAGGTTCTCAATCAGCAGAGTTGCGAATCTTTGTAAATCATGGGTTATTTCTTTGGGTCCCAAAATGCTTAGAAATGTAAATGAGTTGAAATAGTAGATAATGTTTTGCTTGGCGAGAAGTTTGGAATGCATTTCCCAATTATTTGGGGTCGGTTAAAAATCATGTTCTGCCATCTGCTCTATCAAGGGCCATACCGTCAGTCTGACTATTAGATACCATATTTCTTCGCACTACTTCCATCCATGTTCTTTTGGGCATTCCCCTTGCCCTTCTTGAGCCTTCCATGTGAACCAAACCACCCCTCCTCGAGAAGTTTGGAATGAAGTTAACCTTTCCAAAATTGTGGAGTGCTTTCATGTTGTTAAATGGAATTTTAGATCCCTTAGCTTGATGCTGATGCCTATGGAGAAGCGTTGGATCTAGGATTTCCCCCATGTTTGATTACATGTGAGGTAATGTTGTATTATTTATTACTTTCACGTATGGAATGTCTTTATTACTCGTAAACTGTGTTATAAGACCAGGACTTGTCCCGGGACTTAGTGATTGCCCCAAATGGGTTAACTCGGTGAGTCTTGAGTGGCCTCCTCGAGTCTTGGCCAGTTCCCCCAAAAAGGATGAAAGAATACCAAACAAGTTGTGAAAATTCAGGAAAATAAAAGTAAGGAAAAATAAAATCGGAAAAATTATAAAAAATTAAGAAAACTCATTTATAAAATGGGAATTTATGAAAAGTTAATTATCATATGGACATAGAGTTGCTACATAGAGTTGCTTCAATATGTTAACACTATACTTGATGACATTATATGATATTCTAATGTAACATCCGATCATTCCACAATTTCTAACTTTCTCTTGCTAATACAAACGCCCCATCAATTTCAAACTCCCCAGTTCACATTATAGAGTAAAGATAAATGATGGGAAGTTCCACATCCACCAACTAGAAATACAACAGACAGTTGTAGATTCACAGTCTCACAGTCAAAGAGAGTCATAGAAACTCGATATATAATGACACAAGGGATAAAGAGGTACTCCAATCCTAAACATTGCCCGATAGCGAATAAGAATTTCATGGAGGGTCATAGTCATTGTAGTTTTCTTGGTACCAATTCTCAAACACTTGTGTAAGTTTGGTTTGATAGTTGCCGATCCAAAGTCGAGGTTAGTCTAACCCTCATGCTCGCCATCATGAGCCCATCTAGTAGCTCGCTCTTGTGCACCTCCTGTTTCTCATTGTTGTGAAAGTGAATTGAAAGCTCTTAGTTCATTTTTAATTGTATTTAAGTTCCTAAGGACCTGTGTGTCCTTTCTTTCACTTAAAGGACATTTTTGTACATAAGCAGGATTACAATTAATGTAATATATTTGAGATGTGCATGGAGGTTAGTCTCAACGATAGTTATTCGAAGCGGGAGCAGGAACGGCTCTGGTTCCTGGAGCGGAAGCGGCGCATCGAGGTTGCCTAAAGCTCCGGAGCTCGGGGAGTGATTTCCGGTGAGGGTAAAAGTTGTGGATCGAGATCCCGTATGAATAGGGAGCATGTTCTCGATACATTGAGATCGAGGTCCTTATTTAACGGGAATGCGTTCCATGTAAAATGGGATCGTGTTCCCATGTTCATTAGGATCGCGCTCCCATAGACAACAGGAGCGGGATCCCATTTAAAGTTTAGTCGTGCTTCCATCTAAGACAAATGCGTTCCTATTTGGAATGGTCAATCTCCATTCAAGGTTGGATCGCATTTTGCTTAACTTGGAGCCAATCTCCACCTGTCCTCTCTCTCTCTCTATCTCTCTCTCTTGACCAGACATTCACTACCTCTTCAACCTTTGCACCCCTAATCCAATGGACCCATCTGCCAAGACGCGTCCCTCTCTCTCTAGCTTCATGAACACTTTCGTCTGACTTCATAGTGAGTGGACTCTTTCTCTCTCTCCTCAGAAAGCACAACAGCAACAAAAATCCACATACCCATCTCAACCTCGCTTGCTAGCGGTTGGGGACCTCGATGGCGATCTCCAAAAGGCCAAACAAGTTCAAATCTTTGATGACAAACTATTCATTGGATTGCAGGCAACTCCATGGTTGTGAAGCTTTGGTGATATCCTTGGCCGAGGAGGAGAAGAGTTTAAGCTCCTTTATTTTTTATAAAAACTCAAGCAAGACGCAGAGAAATCAAATGGGAAGCTGTTAAGTTTACAGGGAAACCATGAAAGCCTGAATATACAAGGAGATTTCATGTATGTTATAAAAGTTGGCCTTGACGAATTCAAGAATTGGGGTGACTGGTTTTCTATAGGAATTCAATTGAAAAACCTTTGTAAAGGATCGGAAAAGCAAATTAACATTTTTAATGGAGTTCCCAAAAATTACCCATCTGGAATTAGGGCTAGAATTGCTGCTATGAGTCCTGGGGGCCCAATTTCTACGCGTTTTTTAGCTGATAACCCTATTGTTTTATTGGTGGGTGGGTCTGTTTTTATTCATAGTGGGATCCTCCCTAAGGATGGAGTTCTGGGAATGTAGGGATTGCGATCCTAAAATTCTGAGAGTGAGGATCTAATTTGTTCAGGAATGCGTTCCGTGGGATAGTGGGAGCGAGATTCGTGCGGTAGCGGGAGCGAGATCCGTGCGGTAGCAGGAGCGAGATCCGTGTGGTAGCGGGAGCGAGCTCCGTTATGAATGGGATCAAGAATCCTAAAAATAGGAGCGAGCTCCCAAAAAGTTGGGAACAGGTTTTGAACGAGATCTCGGCCACGCTGGATTTCGGGGCAGGAGCGTCGCCCTAGTTGGGCGCTTCCGGTACTATGGTTTTGATCTTATATAACATTGCTATTCCTTCTCTCAAAAGTATCTTTCCTTCTTTGAAAAGTATCTCTCCGACCTCTCCTTCCTTCCCTTGATCCCTCTTTCTATTATCTCCCACTTCATTGCTCCTTGGCTAATAGGCATATTTTAGAAGTGAGTCGTGCTCTCCTCTTGAGTATGAATGTAACCGAGAAATTCTGGTTCGAAGCTGTGCTCACTGCATCTTATCTTATTAATCAGACGCCATCTGGTGTTTTAAACTATAAGTCTCCATATAAACTTCTCTGTCCTTATTCTCTATTGTTCAATGTTCCCCCAAAAGTCTTTGGTTGTGTTTGCTTTGCTCATGTTCTGTGTCTATACCATACTAAATTGGATCCACAATATGTAAAATATATTTTTATGGTTTTCCATTTTCCCAAAAGTGTTACAAATGTTGTGATCTAGTGTCTGGGAAGAAATTAGTCTTAATGTATCCATTTTTGAACCCACTCCCTTCTTTCCACCTCTCTTCAGGAGCAGAAAAGTGTGGAAGAGATGCCCTTTGTTCCACTTCCTATCCTTATTATTTCTGATTTTGGAACTTAGGATGATAGTGGGGGGACATTCGCATGATTCTGGCAAAAGAATTAAAAGTCTATACTCAATGGAAACAAAAGGAAGTGGAGACCACCATAGCTGACAGACCTTGTATACCTCTGATTCAGGTAATACCTCTCATCTAGGTAATATTCCCATGCTAGTGTGGTAATTTGGATCCACCAATTGCTGTATGCAAAGGTAGACGAAATTGTACAACACACCCAATTAGAAATTGTACAACACACCCAATCTCATCCCAAGTGGAAAGATGATATGCTTGAGGAGATGAGGGCATAAATGAAGAGTGGGAATTGGGATCTGGTAGAATCTCCTAAAAGGAAGAAGCTGGTTGGTTGCAAATGGGTTTATGTTGTAAAACACAAGGCTGATGGTACAATTGACAGATATAAGGCACGGTAATTGCCAAGAGGTTCACTCAAACTTATGGAATTGACTATTAGGAGATGTTCACTCCTATGGCTAAGATGAACTCGATGTGTGTCCTTTTGTCTGTTGCAGATAATATGGAGTGGCCAATATATTAATTAGATATCAAGAATGCGTTTTTTTACGGGGATTTGCAGGAAGAAATTTATATGGTTCCTCCATCTATAGGGCTCCTGAAAATGAGGGAAAAGTGTGTAGATTGAGAAAGGTCATTTATGGGACTAAAGCAGTTTCCTTGAGCCTGGTATGAAAGGTTAGTGGTGCTGTCCAAAGGGTTGGGTATACTCAAAGTTATGCTGATCATACCTTATGTGTGGAACATACTAAGGTGAGTACTATTGCCTTGATTGTATATGTGGATGATATTGTTGCAACAAGTAATTTTCCTGAGGAAATTCAGCAACTCAAAGAGTTTCTTGGCAAGGGAATTTGAACTAGGCCCATTGAAATATTTTCCTAGAATAGAAGTGGCCAGGTCTAAGAGAGGAATTTTTATTTTTAAAAGGAAGTAAGTGCTAGATCCCCGCAAGGAAACAGGGAAAGATGCTATCATCCACACGCACAAATATTGCAATTGTTGTGCGTGCGAGTAGTCAGTTTATGCATGCTTCTATTTATACTCATCTTGAAGCTGCTTACGGAATCCTTAGATATTTAATATCATCGCCTGGTAGAGAACTGTTGTTCGCTAATATGGGAAATTAATAATTGAGGTTTATATAAGATGTAGATTGGGCTGGTTCTATATGGACCGCAGATCTACGCCTGGTTACTGTGCACTGGTTGGAAGTGATATTGTGACTGGAGGAGTAAAAAACCATTAGCTGTAGCACATTCAAGTGCAGAAGCAGAGTGTTGGTCCATGGCTAATGGAGCATGTGAGTTGCTGTGGTTAAAAATCCTATTATGAGAGTTTGGTTTTTTTTTTGTAAAGGGATCAATGTCCTTATATTGTGATAACAATACAGCCATTAGTATAGCTCACAATCCAGTCTAGTATGATCATACCAAGCATATAGAGGTAGACCTACATTTTATTAGAAATAAAGTTGCTACCAGAGAAATTTGTCTTCCCTATGTGAAGGTAGAAGATCGCCTGGCCCATAAATTAACAAAGGCCATTGGGAAACCTCGACTATAATTATCTTACGCAAGTTGGGCATAATTGATATCTATGCACCATCTTGAAGGTGAGTGTTTTGAAAGTGAAAATGAATTCTCTTAGTACATTTTTTTCACTTAAAGGGTATTTTTGCACATAAGAAGAGTTATAAGTAATATAATATAATTGAGAGGTGTTTGGAGGTTAGGCTAGACCTCACGTAACCTTCTTTCCTCTTTTCCTTCTCTCAAGTATCTCTCCTACCTCTCCCTCCTTCCCTTGATCACTCTTTCTATTGTTTCCCACTTCATTACTCCTTGGTTGCTGTATTTTTAACTCTCATCATCATCTTCCACATTGTCATCATATCCTCATCATTTTGCTCATAGTCATCTGATTGTGCATCTTGTTGAGTCTCGATGCCCTCCACTCCTACCTCTTTTGCTTTTGAACCAGCCAATTCTTCAAGGACCCTTTTGTTGATGTTTGGCTCCTCTCGCTCCGCCAGTCATTCCTTTGCATGATATCAATAAATATGTATTCAATATTGGTTGGGACGTAATTGCACAGTTCCCTCCGCAACTGCCTCTTCTTTTGATTCAGATTGTAGTGTGTGTAAACAATTTTGTGGACCCTCATTTAGTAACTTGTTTTTCCTTGGTGTTTGGATCCATTGAGTTGTACTCCAGTTTCTCTCAGACCCCGGGAGCATGTTTGGCCGAGGATCCTAAAATGTGATCTTTCGCAAAGTAAGGGGTGTCGCTTCTGTGTATATCTCGCCATTTTGCTAAATAGGGATAAAAATAAATTACTCAAATAAAATCACAATCGCATAGTACAATACGATGAAATAGATTAGTTTTAATATTATATTATAGGAGTTATGAATTAGGAGTATTTGAAAGTTAACCTGGCTTAGTTGTGAGCGACTTCTTCTCACGACATTTGGACAAAAGTTTCCGTGTGCATCCATATCTAAAGCAAGCTAAAAGAACAAAGTATACATTTCGAATTTTAATTTACAGAATACAAATTAAATGATAGTTTACCTCTTTCAAAGCTTCAATTTTATCACCTTCACCTTGCTCTAATCTTCCAATTAGAATACTTCTCTTCCATGATCTTAAGGTGCTGGCTTGGCCTGGTTGATGGTGGACTGCGGGTTAAAGAATAAATTTGAATACATTATATCAGTGGTTGATCAAGTACAGCACAACCCACAAGGCACATAAATCACAACTAAGATATAATTACATATTAAAACTTGAAATTGAAAGTTACCTGCTACATGAACTGGATGGTGTGTTAGCCCACTTGTCTAATGTCTCAAACTTTCTCGTGGTGTTTGCAATTTGCTTATCTGGCTTGCTTTGCATGGTGTAGTGCTTTATGTAAGAATCCCATTGCAGGGTTTGCATCAGAATGAATCATCTTTAGGACTGCTACAAGTGGGGTTGTGGTAAAAAAATTATTTGCGCTTGAACCAGTGGCTATTTATAATTCCTTTGCCTTCTAGTGCCGGTTGAGTCCTTTAGATATGTGTAGAAATCCATTCCTCAGTTGCTACCCCGATTACGAACTTAGTGTTGTGATGCATGTTTTGTTAAGTAATTGATTTGTAGGTGCTCCACATAACTGTGCTTAGCTGTCAAAGTTGTCATGGCAACTCTATGTGCTTTAGGAAAAGAGCCCGGGCTTAATTGGTTAGCGCTTGATGATTTGCAACTCAATTCCTACCAAGGGTAGGGGCCCTTTCCTCACTGACTCATCCAAAAAAAAAAACGTCTATGTGCTTTTTCTCTAACCAATGTGGCAGTTTGTTGAGTGGTAAATATGAAATATCACCTAATTAATCAAACAACCTGGATTTATATTGCTTTGCATCTCTCTCTTCTTAATATATTAACTTTGTGTGGTTCTCTTGTACTCTGGTTATAAGGGGAACACTTGTAGATCACTTAGCAATCTTAATTTTGCAGGGTATCATCAACAATAGATGCTGTGTTGTTGTCCCATCCAGATACTGTTCACCTTGGTGCTTTGCCATATGCCATGAAACAATTTGGCCTTTCTGCTCCAGTATATTCAACTGAGCCTGTACACAAACTAGGCCTCTTAACGATGTATGACCACTATCTTTCACGAAGGGTATGTTATTTCTTCTTGTTCAATTTTTGATGGACATCGTAGAATAATTCTTTACAGGTTCAAACTCTTCAATTAGTTTGATCGATCTTATATATATATATATATATATATATCTTTATGTTCAACTACATTGGAGCATTCCTTGTTTCTTGGCTAGCACACATTTGCGTGGGCCTTCCTATTTTTTCTTACTGTTCCAAAGAGGTGAATGCCATATAGATGGCTTTTGCTATTTTAGAAATCATAGCATGGGGGAAAGGTTAAATAATAGGAGTTGGAGATTTCTTTGATAATTTATACTAGATTGATAAAGTGTAAAGTGAAAACTTTGTTTCTCTGAATGACCAAAATAGTCTTAATTTACTGTGTAGGAAAATTGCAATTACTTTTCCTCACGTAAATTGTGGCAATACTTTGAAGTTGAGAAAGAATGCAGCGTTTTCATCTTCCTAAAATGGCCAGTTGCTTGCATATTCAATTTTAACTTAATTTTGGTAACCAGTGAATCAATTGGACTTATTTTTGTGTCAAATATGTTAATTCAAAAGATGATATGGAGTTACTAGTTACGTTATCGAATTTTAGCACGTGGTGCAAAGCTCTTGGAAACTTGAAAATTTGACTCCATTTTCAAGTCCTGATGGTAAAGGGCTTCTTAGCCTATTCTGCTGTTATATAATTGTTCCAAACTTATTTCTTCTGGTCTTGCAAAGAAAACTAAAATTAGCTGTTCCTTTCTCTCTACATGAGGACTTACTAGATTTTGAAAATAGAGTACATTTCATGTCTTTTGTTTGTATGCTTGAGAAATATTTGGCGGAACAATTATTGTATTTGTCCTCATTGGACATTTGATAGCATGGATCTGATTTCTTCTTGATTGATTGGTTCCAATGTTTTATCATCCATTCCTCTAATATGTGTCCTTTCTTGATTTCCTTCTGCAGCAAGTTTCAGATTTTGACTTATTCTCTCTCGATGATATAGATGCTGCTTTTCAAAATGTGACTAGGCTGACGTACTCTCAAGATTACCATCTCTCTGGTTGGTATTTTATTACCATCTCTCTGGTTGGTATTTTCTGACTCCATTTGTTCGTACAAGTGGAAGGCTTTGATGAATGATATCTGTGACTAATATCTTTTATAATAGGTAAAGGAGAAGGGATAGTTATCACCCCTCATGTAGCTGGGCATCTTTTGGGAGGTACAATCTGGAAGATAACTAAGGATGGAGAGGATGTAATATATGCAGTTGATTTCAACCATCGGAAGGAAAGGTTACTTTGTTTTGCTTATTCGCAAAATGTATAATTTTGTGTTACTGAAGCAGATCCATAATGATCTTACTGTTCTGATATGTCAGGCATTTGAATGGAACTGTTCTAGAGTCATTTGTCCGACCTGCTGTATTGATAACGGATGCCTATAATGCCCTAAACAACCAGCCTTCCACACGTCAAAGGGATCAGGAATTCCTAGGTTGTTCTTTTCCTTTGTTGTTAGTTTGTGAAGGCAGTTGCTTCTTTATCTGTCTATTTTGCTCCTGAAATCTGCCTGATCAAACACCATATACACGTTCCACACAATGTGGCTTAGTTTAGTTTGATCCAATCATTGTTACACTGCAGACTTTTTAAACTGCCTTCTCATTTTTGGTTTATTTGGCTGAGTGTGAATAATTTTAGAATGGAAGTTCCTCTGAAGTAGAAACTAAAGAGATTTTGCATTTCATTGACTAATCCCGAAGTAATTAGGTATGTGAAGATGAGTTGTTAACGGATATTTTGTTTTGGTCGAATCTTCATTTTATTTTCCATTTGTTGCCTTTTTTTATTTTGGGACATCTATCTTAATAGGTTATCTGTAGAAAATCTATCCCTGTTTCCCTACATTTACTTCTTTTACTTGATTTCTATCATATTGTGACTGTTGCTTTTGGGAAAAAACTGAGTTGTTGGCCTATTCCTTTAATCTCAAGGTATGGCCAGTGTTGTCTGAGAATGAAACTAATTCTTTTGCATTTGCACTACAAATAAAAAATATGCAAATTTTTTTTGGTATGTTCAGGGGTGGACGGCTACAATGTCCACCCTCCCCCATTTTTGGGGGCTCAGGGTAATTTGTTTTGGCTGAAATTTGAGAAGCCCATGAAATATTCGAAAAAAAGCCCAGGGAATGCGATTTTTTTTTTACAGTTCACTAGTTAAAAAGAAAACAGCAATTTTTTTTTTAACTCGGTATTTGCAGACCATCCATTTCATGCGTGGCCAGGTCTAACCTTTTGGAACTCTCTGTCATTTTTTTTTTAAATTGTATGCCTGGTGGTGATGAGGCAACCTACAAAATTTGGGGTAAAAAGAATATCCTTAGGGCCTCGATTGTACACTGTTTTTTCTTTCTTAAAGTGGATGTCCCATATTTACTTCATTTCTCTCTTCTCAAAAAGACAAAAAAGCCATTTCTTTTCTTTTCCAAGTTTTCTCGATTTTGTCTGCCGGATCCAAGTGAATACCTTTTGGGGGATTTTCTCATTTACATGATAATTTTTTTTTTTTAAAAAAAAGTACATTAAATTTACATGAAGAAATGGTATCGTTTTCGATGAAAATAGACCACCCATTTGGTGGTGGATCTGGGCCCTCAAGAACTGAAAGTCATTTCCTTTTAACTTATCCATTTTTCAAATCAAAGAATTTGTGCAACAATTCAACCCAAACAAATCCCGTATTATGTGTCTTGGGTCTCAGCTTAGATATGCAACATAAGCCCTTTGGCCCTAATTTGTACACCACGAAATTTCTTTTATAGTAATATAATGAAACATACTTTCAAAAACCATGTTAGTGGTACTTGTTTGACCCTAATTTTGTAACATACACTCAATTCACTTTTATGAACAATATCAAAAAATAAAATCTAAAAAATGCACTATAGAAATTGCTTTTTTTTTTTTTTAAAATCCCAATGAACATAGGTCGCTTATTTGATGGTATGATTAGAACTAGGCCTTAAAGGAATTCTTTTTATCCCAGTTTTTTCTAGATGACCTTTCAGGCATGAGATGTACAAATCTAAAAAACAAAAAATTAATTTTGAGCTCTTAATGCCTATATCCCAATGTCCGCCAAATGGACGATCTAGAATCATAATTAAAGAGTGACTCATTTGAACTCTTCTAGGGTGCAGTTCCATTTTTTTTCTTTTTGGCATTGATTAATGGGATGAAGAGAGTGTGAGTGCAAAATTTGGGATCATAAAAATGCCAGAGACTTTGTTTTATAGAAAAGCAGTGTGTGTGTGTGTATGTGTGTGTGTGTGCGTGTGTGTGTGCGTGTAGCATGTGATCTTTGTGTTTTGTGGTCTAGCCATGTGGCAATATTTCACCACATTGTTTTGGCAGCACATCTTTTAAAACATCAACTAATCAGATGGAAAACCTGCAAAATGATCCTGTGCAAGCATGGTCTCTTTCATGTTTTCAGACGCATAACAATTAGGGAATTGTCATTCTAGCATGTTCTAGCATGCCATGCTTTTCATTGCAATTATTTCTTAAACTGGTGTTAGTGGCTCTGAATTCTGATAGTTTTACATTGTTATCATGATGCAGGTGCATAATCATCTCTACTCACATGTTGTTCTTGTTCTGTTTGATGCTTTCAGATGCAATTCTTAGGACTCTACGAGGGGATGGAAAGGTGCTGCTTCCTGTTGACACTGCAGGACGAGTACTGGAGCTTATATTGATCTTAGAACAGGTGAGCAGAGTCAAGTCTGAGCCAGTTGTCTTCTCGTGTATTTGTCTGGGCAACTTTGTGAATGAGCTTTCTTGTTGGTAAAATTGCAGTACTGGACACAACATCATCTGTCTTATCCAATTGCATTTCTAACAAATGTTGCAACTAGCACTATCGAATATGCGAAGAGTTCCCTTGAGTGGATGATTGATTCGATTGGCAAGTCGTTTGAACATACCAGGGACAATGTGTTTGTTCTGAAGTAAGGCATCTCTTCTGCCATACTTTCTTTTATTTGTCATGATTTATATCGCATCTCTAGAACTCATACAGGTGACCTATGTTCGGCATTACTATTCAAAGGAAAAAAAAACAGCTGAAGCATGGAAGTTTTCCTGTCCTTTTTATGTGGTTGCTTGCTTGGGTGTGTGAATGTGTTTATCTTCTTTTATCTATGGCTTGCTAATTTCAGTGGCATGACCAAGGAGACCTTATTTCCAAAGAAATGCTAGATGCCCTAAACTGACCAGAATATCCTTGCTCTAACAATGTCGGATAACAGATAATTACATGTCTGTTTGTGTTGTATGTTCGCCTCCTTTCAACTTAATAACATTGTTTCTTAGTCACTAGTTGGTTTGATTCACCAATTCTGAGTGTTTCCCGATTGGATGTGTTTATATCTTAGTTACAAATTGATTGGATGAACTTTTCTCGGACTTTTAAAAATCCTTTGAGAATTCTGTTTGGAGATGCTCAATTTCCTTGTTGGCCATTCAAGAAATTCGCCTACTTGGGGTTATTGCACTGGTATAATTCTGGTCAATCAGACTTTCTTGCTAATCCTTTTCTGGTCGCAATCACAATAGTTCTCATATTAATACTTACAGAGATCTTACAGTAACATACCTAATATGATAGGATTCACAATGGAAAACAAAAAAGGAAAATAGTAAGGAAAGAAAATGGTTGGTTCCTTAAATCTTTACTGCCTTTTTAAATTATAATCTATTGCTGTTTCCATATATATCATTGTTGTGGCTGCACAATCAAATGTCTGATATTTTATTATTTTTGAAGATGATGCAGACTCCCTCCCTCTTCTCTCTCTCTCACTCTCTCTCTCTCTCTCTCTCTCTCTCTCTGTTATTTTACACTGTTTATTCTTGTGAATTTGGGTTTCATATTGAGATCCACTGATACAATTCCAGCTGGAGTAAAAGTAAACTGTTTTCATTGTGGACTTTAAGTCATTTTGTTGTTTGATGAAAATGTATAATTAGGAACACCTTCAAGTACGTGGTGAACCTTTAATAGCATCTGTCGAACATTAACTTCAAGAAAATTCGCAAAAGATTTATAGGGTCACCTGGAAATGCTCTAAGGAGTAGATCTGTTGTGTTGGCGAACTGTCATGTTTTGAACCTATCTATTTGCCATCAGTGTTCAGAGTTTTGGGTGCAGTCAGTGGACTATCTACTTCATTTACTGTCTTTGATATAACTAGCTGCTTTGTGTGAACATCTATGACTATTTGCAAACTGGTGGGGCATTAATATCCCCATGTGTTGTTACTTTGTTTTACTTGACTGTTTCCTAAGAATTGTTTTGCTGTCAACTTCTTCAGGAATTTTAACATTATTATCAACAAGAAGGAACTGGAGAAATTGCCAGAAGGACCAAAGGTTAGCATATTGACACTTTGTTATACTTGCATCAATATGAAAGCAGAAATACTGATTCCTTCCATTTAGGTTGTCCTAGCATCTATGGCCAGTTTGGAAGAGGGATTCTCCCATGATATATTTGTTGAATGGGCAGTTGACTCGAAGAATTTAGTGGTCTTTACTGAGAGGGCCCAGGTAAATTTATCAAAGTTCCTTGTTCTGGTATTGGCTATATGTGCATTTTATGATGCCAGGAAAGTATCGTATGAGCTTAAAAACTGTTCTAATGCTTATTCTCCTTTTTGGTTAGAATTGGATTTTTGAGGTTTGGTACCATGTGTTTTTTGTGTTCTTAGCTTAGGCTATAATTTGACCTTTTGGCTAATTCATATTATACTATTATATATGAAATTTGGGTTCTGGGTGTGATCGTGTGTCAGATATTATACTAACCCTGTTAACATTTATTAATTTTGAGAATAACCTTATTCAATTTAAGGCACCCCTATTTCATTTTTGAATGAAAGTGTCCCTATCTTAGAGGCATTATAATGTATAGAAAGCTATCAAGGGCTTTTTGGAAAGAATATGTGTCATTGAAAAAAGACCATATTTATTAAAAATTTAAAATTACACTGATTTTCAAGTTTTCACGGGCAATTAATAATTGTTGGCTTCCCATGGGCCTTTTATTTCCTTAAATCCCAAAATTAAATGAAATCTGAACGCTGTTTTAAGTGCCACATCTAACTAAGGATAGGAATAGCTTGAGTTTCAACTAAAATTCTATCTTTTATGTATAAACTTAAGTTTAACTTGTTGTAAGATTATTATGTATTGATATTTGGTTTCTAGATATTTTAATTTATTTTGTCTACATTTAACAAAACAAAAGGTAACCAAAATCCTGTAGAAAAGCTCTCTTTCACTTTCTGTCCATTGCACAGGGCTGCGTGCTAGTATAAACAGACTTGGCCAATTAATACCTTCCAATTAGTGTGTGTGTCAAGCCATGTGTATCCATGTTAGCTTTGAGGCTATGTTGGACCTAGGTACTGGTTTATGACATCAGCAGGCTTTTGTATATGTTATCTGTACATTTTTTTCTTCTCTTTTTGTGGATACTGCTTTCCATGCAAACACATAAGTGTTGCATCCTTTATTTGTATGGGCCTTACATCATGGGAGTTGGTAACACTTTGAGAAATTAGATCACCTCCTTACTTTAGTTTATCGTGCTTTGCATTTATTTCTGCTACTGGGTTTGCACCTGCATGACTTATTGTAGAGTGAGAACTTTGTATGTCTTGTTCATTTTTCCTGAAATTTACATTTAGCATGCTTCAAAGTTTAGAAATACAACCTCAGATTATATATCTGATTTCAGTTTGGGACACTAGCTCGAATGCTTCAAGTTGATCCACCTCCAAAAGTTGTAAAGGTTACCATGCACAAGAGAGTTCCTTTGGTTGGGGAGGAGTTAAAGGCATATGAAGAAGAACAAAATCGAATAAAAAAGGAAGAAGCCCTAAAGGCCAGTCTCAGCAAAGAGGATGACTTGAAAGCCTCCTGCATTGTTCCTGATAAAAGCTTATCTGACCCTATGGTAATTGATTCAGCTGGTGGCCTTATCTCATCAGAAGGTTGCTACTCGACTTGGCTTACAATTTACGTAATATACCTTTCTTGAAAGTTAGTCTCGATAGTCTCATACTTGCTTGTTATCATTCTATTTCTAAGGTAACCAGTGGATGATGTTCTCTGCATTAGATAAAACTCATAATGACAAGCAGTGTTCCGAGACTCGGCCTTGCCATAAGGGTGAGGGGAGTTTTGGGTGTGTAGGCTGTACACCATGTTTATAAATTGTTTTTATATTAATATGTGAAGCTTAGGTCACATACCATTGAATGGCTCCTTGGGTAGTGCTCACACACATGTCCCAGCATTGTAGAGTTATGAACCCCACCAACAAACATCAATTTTTAAAACCCATGAGACCATCTTTTTTTTAAGGGTGGGAGTGCAAAAAAAAAAAGAAAAAGAAAAAAAAAAAAAACAACGATAAGGATTGAACTCAGGACCTCTCATAAAGGAAGGCTCCAATGTCAGAATACATAACCAGCACGCCTATTTGATGTCAAGATGTCAAGGCTATATTATATATAGTATACTTTTTATCAAATTTTTTTTTTTTTTACTCGGGATAGATTTGGGTGAGTTACTCGGACTCACCCGAGCAACTTGCCTTGGCCAAGGTCCGAGTACTTTGGCCGAGTTGTGTTTCAGAACACTAATGACAGGGATTCCCTTAAACGGAAATTTATCAATTTAATGTGATCCTAAACTTCTTCTATCCTTGCTATTTTATAATAATATCATTCTCCCCTCCTACTTGGGGACACCCCTATTGAGATACTTGGGGACACCCCGATTGAGAGACCAGGTTAATTTCTGTTTGACTTGGAGGTCAGCACTATGATTAACTTTTCTAATACATGCAGTCAAGAACTCCAGACCGAGACGTGTAAGTGTCTCTCCTCTAGCAAGTCAGCCAATCTGTAGTCAGTACAGGAGAATGCATATTGTGTAGCACACTAGCTTATCTATTAACATTACGGGTGTCATCCTCCATGCTCAGTGCCCATTGGACATGAAAGAAACCAATTAGACTAGTGGAAAAGGTTCAAATTCTCTTTGTTGAATGGTAAATTGATCCTAGGCTTGTGTACATCAGCCATAGGTCACCCTCAAGACCCATTCAGTTCTTTCGATGATTTTGTCCTGCCCCTAGGCAATGGTCAAATCAATGCTTTAAAAGCCGGCTAAAGCATGGTACATAACGCCTGCATGAGCGAAGAGACCTTGACGAGCCGACTTGTCTGAGTCATGACCAAGCCAATGAAGGGCCACAAAAGGCCCCCAAAAAGGGAAAATATCCCCAAAAATCACTAAGAATGCCTAAATGACAAAAATAGTAGAAATGAGAAAAATGATGAAGGCCTAGTGTTTTTCGAGAGAGTACTACTTCTGAAACATTCGAAGCACACTAGGTGCACAAAAAAAACATTAAAAAGCAGTGTTTGAAAAAGCAGCTCGGACAAGGTACTCGACATCTGCCCAAGCCTAGTGACTTGGGTGAGTGTACTTCGACTTGCTTGAGTCATGACAGAGCCAACGGAAGGACCGCAAAGACCCCCAAAAAATGGGGAAAAGATTGGGGAAAACTCACTAAGAATGCCGCAAAAAAAAGGTCTGTTTTTTTGAGAGAGAATCCTGCTTCCAAAACAATCGAAGCATGCTAGATGCATAGAGAAATACATAAAAAGAATATAATCAGTATCATCACATTATAGAAAAACCCAAAACTATAATCGGTATCACTACAGATTCTAAAAAATCTCTGTGCACGAGAACATCGAGTAATAAAAAGAAAAATATTTCTCATTTCCTATAAAATGCAACAATAACATAAAATGCAACACAGTTAAAATTTTCAAAAAATTCAACAATAACATAAATCTTACTAGATTTGGTGATACCAGTAAAAAATAAATCAAATATCTTAAATTGGAAAAAATAATTTACCTGAATTTTTTAGGCTGATCCCCCAATCTTCACTCGTGGTGCAAATCGATGCCTCCAATCCTTGTGAAAGAATCAAACCTCCCTAACCAGTTTTGCATTCGAGATTGGATCTAGTTGATTTGAGCTCTTGAAAAATTTGGATGAATAGTATATTCGAATTTCAAATCTCTCAAATCCTAATTATTTTGTGTTTGTTTTTTAATACAAACTTATTGTTGGATGAAGAATCCAAAAAAACTTAGCAATCAAATTTCATCAAAGATTTATAAAAATTGCGAAGAAATAAATTAATTTAATTAAAAAAAGGTAAAAATGGGGCAAACCCTTGCCTGAAATTTTCGATCTAAAAAATCTGTCAAGTCTGATTCTTTTTTTCTCTCAAATTTAATGTTCTTAACAGACAGATTAGGATTAGGCTAAAATCTTACCAGGGACTCAATTTGGGCTCAAATCTCTAGCCCTGGGGCTCAAAATTGAAAACAATATATTTGTGTATGTGTTGCGGTTTGTATGGATCCGAGGCTCTAAACAATCAAAGTAAAGCGCACCTTCAAATAGTATTGAGAAATGTGGTTTCAATATTGGAAATCTTTGTGACAGCCTTAAAATATATTTTTATCTTTAATTTTAAAATTTAAAGCTTCAAAAATAGTGTAGATCGAGAAGATCTATAAAAACTTGAAAATCTTGAAAATTGACAGTTCAAAAATGCATTACAAGATGCACTATTTCCAAAACATGAAATCCATTTTTTTCTCATGTCCATGCATCTTGATGTTGAGATGATCAATTTGAGGATATTTGGGCATCAAAACAACCTCGTCTAGTGGAATTTTTTATGTGGGCTCTAATTTGATTGTTTAGAGCCTCGGCTCTATATAAACTTTTTCCATATATAAATAAGGGGTTTGGGAGGGAACCAGCCCCCCTTCATTTAAGTTGCGACTTGAATTAGGTGATACAATACAGACTCGCCTGAGTACTTTACAGGTTACACTTAGGTACCCTGTTCTGGCCTCTGCAACTACTCGCCTGGATTCAAGTTGACTTGGGCGAGTTTTGAGCACTGGTTCAGATGTTGTGCAATGCTTGTGGAAAATATGTTAATTGAAATTGTAGTTTACTAGTACATTTAGGTAGGTGTTTGCTTGGATCGATGTCTTCATCATTTTCAATGTGTTGTATTTTCAACACTAAATTGTATTACAGTATGATGTTGCTTACGAGCTTCCAGCTTAGCTATTAGCTCTGCTTGTTTCTGCTCATTGGATAGAAGCAGGAATATCTGAATCTTTTGTGGTGCTCTTTTCTATTGTACTTCCGCTCTATTACTTGTTTACATTGTTAATCTCTTATGTGTTTGTTTTTCTTATTTTTCTGATAAAAACTATAATCAACTTGCAGTGCAGACATTTGTGGTACATGTTATTGATATGATCTCCTTCTGGTTTGGTGATTTGTACACCAGAAAAACCTCATTATTCTGAGAAGTGCCTTTGATATTTTCATTTCTCAAGATCAAGTTGTTTGATCATTATCAAATATATTAAATAATTTGGCCTTAGTTCTAGATTTTCTTTCCTACACAGTGGCCAGCCCTCGCATTGTTGGGTACCGTGATGTTTTGATTGATGGATTTGTTCCTCCGTCGACAAGTGTTTCTCCTATGTTCCCTTTCTATGAGAATTCCCGTGAGTGGGATGACTTTGGAGAGGTTATAAATCCAGATGACTATGCAATTAAAGAAGAAGATATGCTTGATCCAACATCAGTGGCTGTAAGTTTTATTATTAGTTTGTAAAATCTCCTTTCTTTCCTGTTATTCAGGACTCCATTGCTTGATTTCTGGCTAATATGATCTAGACAGGATGACAACATAATTCTTGTGAAGTTTTCAATAATTTATTTTTGGAAGGAAAGGTGGTAATTGATTGTAACTCCTGGAAACTGTGTACAATTTCCATTGTCTGATAAAGTTGTTAAACTTGCTGAATTCTCTCTCTCTATTGTACAGTTCTAATTTATTTATAGTCATGCCCTGGTTGATAATAATGATGTTAGTTGATTGGATAAGAAGTGAAACCAATTGAAAGACTGCATGCTTGGAGAATGCATAACCAAAACAAAGACCACAATCCATAGGTGCCATTGTCTGTCCTCGGGATTCTTAGTCAGTGATTTGTGAAGTTACCCATGTGTGTTCCACCCTTATAAGAGCCTCTCTGCCGTCCTTCAGACTTGCAAGGCCCTCTATTTGAACTTCCTCTGCATGACTGATGAAGGCGATGAAGTCTTTGGGAGAATAAAGTGCAAAGCACCAATATAATACATAGATCCTTGACAAAATCCTTGACATGTTCTTTGAATTAACTGCAAAGTTGTTGACATGTTTTTTAGAACTTCAAATAGGCTCCACATTTCTGTTTTACAGGGGAACCTCATACCACCAAGCACCAATTTGCCTGTATTTGTTCTGTACGTACCAAATCCCTAACTGTGTACATTAACAGGAGCAATCAAGTATTGATCGTGTTTGTGTCCTACATATAATTCTATTTGAAAATTAGTACTTCTTTGAGTATCCTGGACATTTCGAATAGACTTAACCCATTTATTCACTGCTTAACTATTCATAACAGATGTAGATCATGAATTGTTTCTGATTTCAGGTTCTTGGCGGTGGATTAGAAGACAAGTTTGATGAAGATTCCAATGATATGCTTCTTGATTCAAAACCTTCAAAGGTTGTTTCAAATGAACTGACGGTAAGATAAAGTTGAGTTCTGTTATTGCCATCAAGTATTAAGTTTTGCTTTATGCTTTTCTTGGTACAAGGTGAAGTTCATCGCTAAAACAAAGCCTAAAAGCCTGCTCTATGCTCTTCTCTATTCTGTGAGTGTATACAAAGTATTTTGTGGATCTTAAGCCTCATCTAGGTATCTTCACATTGATATGTGACTCTTGTTTCATTTTTTTTCATGTACGATGCTCAGATATAGCCATGCTCACAGCTACAGCTCTGAATAAGTCTTTGTGGTCGTGTTTGTTTTTCTAGATTTTATGATTTTACATAATTGCCAATGTGTAGAGCATACGATTTTCACAATATCTGTGCAGTGACGATGCTTACAAGCATCATGCTTGTTTTTGTGGACAGGAGCATGCATAATTTTCCCTTTTAAGAAAGAGCACACATAAAGTTATTTATGAATATTTATGTTTTATCAAGATGGTTCACATTCAAATACCATAGTAGTATCTAGTATAAGTTTTGAAAGTAATTATCATACATCTTGTCAGCTTTCATTGGCAAATCTCATCCTCAATATAGTAATTAATGCCATAATTTTGGGTGGGGAATGCTCTAGATTTTGGCAAGGTATTGGGCTAATATACCCTGGAATATGCTTGTCATTCTTTTATATTACTGGCACGCAATCTGCTGCATACTTGATTCGGATCTGGTTTGCGTGCCCAAAATATAAATAGGTTTTATTGTATATCTAGTTTTCTTAATGAGAGCACTGAACCTTGATCCTGTTAATAATTTTGATTTTGAAGCACTTCTCTTGATTCATATCCAACAATTACCTTTCCTAATTTATTTAATGTAGTTTTCCTTTCTTCCATGCAACTTATAAATATTACTGATAAACATTAGAATAAATGTGAGGCTGCAGAGAATTGTTTTAAACTTAGGTTCTTTCAAGTATCGCTTTTCTAATTGATCATGTATTTATCCAGGATTCAGTTCCTTTCTGAATGCTAATTTTGCTTAAGTTGTGAATTCAGAAACGTGTAATTAAAATTAATTTTCCCTTAACAATGTCTACCATACCTCGTTTTACTTTTCTTCATCTCATTTTTTTTGTTATTTTGATTAAATAACATATATATATGTCTTCATTTAATCTAGGTGCAAGTAAAGTGCTCTTTGATATACAAGGATTTCGAAGGGCGCTCTGACAGCCGTTCAATTAAAACAATCCTGGCACATGTGGCTCCTCTCAAGCTTGTATGCCCCTTTTCTCATTAATTTTAATGCTTTGGCTTTCCCAGCTTTTTTGATTTGCCTTGCCATGCAAGTCATAATAGATGTATCTGCAAGTCTTTCTTCTCCTTCTTCTTTTTCTCGAATTTGCTTATTTGTATCATCCTAATCATTGAGACCAATTTGATTCCCACATTCCAAATATGTAATGTTGGGCATGCTGATATTTCTGACACTAAATGAGCCCTTATTTATTGTGCAAATCAGCTTGTAACAAGGTTTAAAAAAACGATCGATGACCCGAATCGGCCTCCCCAAAAACCATGTCGGATTGGTGGATCGACGTGTCGGATTGGAGAATCAGCCGAATCGGCAAGTTTTGGCCCAAAAAAATTCAAAAAAATTCAAAAAATACTAAAATCTCTAAAAATAATGTTTTTTGAGTTTTTTTTGTAAAATTGCAGGTGTAGATTATGTACTTTCATTATTTGCAAAAATATGGAAATCTTGAGATGCTGTCTCTGTGTTTGGATGTCTGTATAATTGTTAATTATAATAAAATATTATAATATTGCATCAAAATAATTTAAAAATATTAGAAAATGCTTCCATATTAAAGGTTAAAAAAAATAATTTCACCTATAGATTGATGTTAGTATCACATCAAACATTTTTTATTCTTCTAATAAATTAGAATATTCTAATTATTACAAAATAAAACTTTTCGTCAAGGAAAGATATTCCCTTCGAGGCTCAAGGGATAAAAAATCATTTTTTTTCTGATCCGGTTGGATCAAAAAAACTTCTTGAGCATATTATTTGTAATGTAAATAAATTAAGAAGTAAAACATAAGATTTGGTTATCAATGTAATTAATATAATTATTAATTATAATGTTATAATTAATGTGACTCAAATAACGAGGGTGTGACCCTCACAAATAAATAAATCTAATATGTAATAATTAGTGTGAACAAAAATATAGGATTTAGAAAAATAAATTTGCAATCATATTTTAATAAAATTAGGAAAATAAATAAATAAATTCCTCATTGCAATGTGGGATAACTGATAAAGCAACTTAAAAATGATATTCTAAAGTGGCATAAGCTAGTGTCATTTTTTGTCTTAAAATATTCTTTGAACAAGTATTTTTTTTTTTTAATGTTCAATGTACTAGTATTAGATATTATTACTTAATTTTCCAAAAGCTAAGAGAAAGGGAGAGCGCCTACTAAGCCTTAGATATTATACCTTTATTTTCTAAAAGTTAAGAGAGAGAAAGAGAGTACAACACGTGGAAGAGTGAGAGAGTGTAGCGTTTGTTGAATTCATATGCTGAAGAGTGAGAGAGTGTAGTATTTGTTGAATTTATATGCTGAGGATTTTTTTAATTTGTTCCACATTGACAATACAATGAAGGAAAAGAATGAATAAAACCCTTGCACATTTCATGTGGGTTGTCAGGTGCATGTGGAGGTGTCATGACCTTTTGGGAAAGAAACAGAGGGTGGGTTGCTGCCCCTCTTTCAAAAGAAATATCAAAAGGAGCCTTCCAATTGAAAGTTTTTTGAAAATTGCACTTATCCACCGCGTTCAGGATCGAATCAAACCGGATCTGACTGACAGAACCGGCCAGTTTCTAATAGATCCGTCTGGTTCAGGAGGTGACCCGACCGGTTCCCGATATGTGACGGGAACTAGATGGGTTCCAACTATTCCCGATCCGGAGTGGACGATTCTGATCTAGATCAACGATTTTTAAAACCTTGATTTGTGATACAGCTAGCAGTTTGTAGATATGCTTCTGCATACTATGTAAATGGCCTCTCTGATTTCCATTGTGCTGTACAATTGTTTGGAAGATGTACTATAATCTCTCCCAATATCTCTGTTATTATTGGATTCTTATGTCATAAGCTTCTTAGATAATTTGTTGATGATATTGTAGCTACTCCAATTTTCTAGTCTTCAGTCTTCATTTTCCATTGTTCGAGTAGTTACAAAAATAATTTGGTGTAATTATATATTATATACTTTGTTTAAATGCTTTGTTTTTTGTGAAGGTTTTAGTGCATGGATCTGCAGAGGCTACTGAGCATTTGAAACAACATTGCTTAAAAAATGTTTGCTCTCATGTATATGCTCCACAAATTGGTGAAACAATTGACGTCACCTCTGATTTGTGTGCATACAAGGTAAAATGTGAAAATTTAGCTTGTGTACTTGATTGTATGATGGTTGAATTCTTCTGTACGTAATGAAATTCATTAACCAATAGCTTATTCTTCATTTTTCTATGGCATTCAGGACATTATTGAAGTGCGGTCTTTCTTTCTTTACGATTGTCAAAATAATCTCTCTTTCATCTTGATTAATCACAGGTTAGGCTTTCAGAAAGGCTAATGAGTAATGTTCTATTCAAGAAGGTAACATTCTGGATAGCAGTATAATCTTTGATCCTCGTAAGAATAATTTGTGTTGATGCATTGTTTGGATATTACTCTTTTCTGTATTTACTCTGGAAGCGAGAATTTTCAAAAGTTGATGTTTTCTGTTAGACATGTGGTTCCTAAAAGATTGGAAAATTTGGAGGGGAGAGTAATAAATATCTCCATTTTCGATTTGTTGTTGTACTCCATCTTTTCTGCTGGAGGAACATGTTACGGGATTGTGCTGTTCGTTGTTTTCTAGTTCTAGAAACTTGCAAGATTGAGTGGATGATGGCATATTAATGAAAAAATACATTTATGAGACAGATATTGAATGTTGCAACCATTTCGTCTTGGATTTTTCATATCTATTATTTTCAGGTAACTGAATCAATAATAGTCTGATAACGTCAAGCATGCAGACTAGAAATTGCAGTTGTTTGCTTGCTTGTTCACCTTGTCTTCAAAATCAGAATGGAAAGTTCACTCATGGGGAATTGTAGATTAAGTGGATTATATAATGCCAATCATAATTTAAGCTAGTTTATGGTTGCTCATCTTGGTTATAAAAAAAAAACAAAATTGAATTATATGTATAGATTCATGATGTGCAGACATCAAACATGAACAAGAAAAGGAAACAGAAAATGCATACACGTAGTTATGCATTTATGCATGCATACTATAGCATGACTATGGTTATCCTTGGAAATCAGGAGGAGTTGTGCTCTTTTTGAAAATGAAGGGAGCTGAAGTCCTCCTGCGATCATATTGTTGTTGAGAACAGTAACCTTTTGTAAAATTTGGTTTATATTAAAAGAAGATGCAGCTCCTGGGCTTTCCGCTTTCTATGGCAAATAGTTTCTTCTTTTTTTTTTGACAAATATTTTGAAATTTTGTTAGTATTGAGGTATTTCTAGAATCGTCTAATCTTAAGTGGTTATTCCAAACATTATGTGGAACAATTGAGCCCTGACTTAGAGACAACTGGGTACTATTACTTTCAGTTCAGCAAAATCATGTATCATTCCCAATAATTCAGTGACATTGATATAAATCGAAGCAAGAAAAGATATTTCGGATAACACAATGGTGACTACCCCATACCACAAAATTAGGAAGCTTCCTTGACTATTTGCTCACATTCTTATTCCTTGCTGTAATTCTCATTTCCAATACAAAGGCTATAATTTTTAGACTTGGAAGTCTTTTTCTCATCAAAATGTCATTTTGTATCGAATACTCTGTCCTTGACTGTGAAAAAACTGACTTATGATTATGACATATAAAAGATGTTGTGTGGATTAAGTTGAAGCATATTCCCCACTTTGCGAACTAATGCTGATGGTTTGATTTTGATGATGTTCCAGCTTGGGGACTATGAGATCGCTTGGATTGATGGAGAGGTTAATGAGACGGATGGTATGCTAACTTTAGTACCCCTCTCGACTGGACCACCCCTGCACAAATCTGTTCTTGTTGGTGACCTGAAATTGGCTGATTTCAAGCAGTTTCTTGCAAGCAAAGGCGTTCCGGTACCTCTCTTCTTTTCTTCTTGCATGTGTTCCTTCACTTCTGATAATGGGAGGAACCAATGAATTGAGTTAGTGAATTTCAATCTGATCCTTTCTTCTTTTCTCATTTCTTTTTTGCCGTTCACTTTAGACTTGCTAGGTTACCATGATATACATGAGACTAATTTAATTTTTACATCATTGCAAGTAGTTAATGTTCTTCTCCAATGGTAGCTCTGCCAACACTATATTCCTCTCATTCCTACCACTATTCCAATTGTGATTTACTCATTTACCTAGTATCACATGCCCTCCACTGCTTCTCATAGTTATTATTCTTGTGATTAATTCATATTAATCCGGAGGCATTGCAAATAAATGATGCACATGTTGATTGTGATGATCTCTAGAGGAATCTAGTCTAAATTGGGATTCCTCACCATCAAGGATTTGACAAGAATTCCTGAACTGGTTAGAAAAATAAGTGGTTTAAAAAGTTACTCGATCTAAGGGCAAGTTTGGATGCACCCAAAATTGCATCCAAACTTGCAATATTTGCCAATGACAATAAAAAAGGATTTGAGATAGGCACTGGTACTGTTTGGATAACTCCATCAGAATTTATTTCCCAACAAAATAGATTATGATGCTAAGCCAAATGTACCAAAAAACGTGAGCAAAAAAAATTTGAGTTTCTCAAAATTTTTTCGCTTCCCTCTTCGCGTTTTTCCCCTAAGTTTCGCTTCCCTCTTGGCCTTTTCGCCAAACCTTCCCGCTCTGAGCACATCTATTTCCTGCTCTCATCTTCAACTATAGATCCTATCGAATTTTTCTCTCTAAAAAAAATGAAGGTTTCCATCTCTCTCTAGAAAGCCTCATCTTCAACTACAAATCCCATTGAATATTTCTCTCTAAAAAATGAACCTTTCCATCTTTCTTTCTCTAGAAAGCCCCTAATTTCACATAGCTCTCCCTAGCATTTCGATGGGTTGCTGGATAGCGATTCTAATTCAGCCTTTTGCTCGATAACCCTAAGAACCTTGATTGTCTATCTAAATTTAATGGAGTGGTTTTTTGAGTATGCAGAGCTCTATCTAAATTTAATGGAGTGGTTTTCTGAGTGTGCAAAGGGGGATGTTCTACAACCTCAAAATATTTGCAGAGCAAACCTCTCTTATCCAAACCTCAAAACATTTGCACAGGAAACCTCTTTTGCCCCTCCATTACTCTCTCTAATAGTAATATCACCTCAAAACATTTGCACAGGAAACCTCTTTTGCCCCTCCATTACTCTCTCTAATAATAATATTGAACTTCTCCTTGCTCTTACTCTAATAATAATATTTAACTTCTCCCTGTTCCTGTTTTCTGGTTTCTTCTCATTCTCTCTGTCTCCGACATTTGTAAGAATAAACTGCAGATCTTCTATGTCTCCTACATTTATAGGAATAAATTGCAGATCTAGAGAGATGAATCAATATAATTAAATGAGAAGAATCAATATAATTAAATGCTAGAATGGTGTAAATTGGGTTTGGGATTTCTTATCGACATCCAAACAGATATCTGGCAAATAAAATTTTCTTCTCATATTTTAAGAAATATCCTAACAGTCTACCAACATAATAAAATAAAACGATAATGTTTTTCAATTGAGGAGAAAAAAATTGTATTTTTTTTTCAGTATGAGTATTTTTTTCTTTGATATCCAAACTGGGCCTAAACATAAATAGCTTGAGGGTGGATGACCAACAGCCTGGTGCTTACTATGTTTGAATGAATTTGATCTTGTGGACTTGATCCTTATCATATATAATCCTTTTCAAAATAATATTTTTGTGGTCTCTTGCGTATATTTAATAAGTTCAGTTTCGGTTGCACAGACTCTTTTTGGCATATGGTGCAGAAGGTCTAAGTTTTGTCAAGTGATTTTTCATTTTCTTAGACCTTAGTTGAGTGAGCTTGCAGTTTCTAATGCACTAGATCTTTTGAGGAGTTCAACTTACAAAATGGTTCAACATTGCTCTCTCCGACATGCATACATGCCCTAGCACACTCACAACCATGAGAGAGAGAGAGACCCCAGTATGTGTGGAGCAATTGGTAGGGATACATTCATGTGATGATTGTATATTGCTATTTACCTGAAGGAAAAAGTCATACACTCCTCAGCAAAATAGCAGTTTGTAATTTGCTTTTTGTTTTGATTTCTATATTTCATTTAATGATATTCTCTCATGATTCCTCACATTCCTAATTGATTTCAAGGCTGAATTCTCGAAGGGTTTCCTGCGTTGTGGCGAAAATATAACATTACGGAAAGTTGGAGATTCTAAGGTAAATGTTTCAATTCAGAGTACTCTTGAATCAGAATTCATGTGAAAATTAGGCTCCAAATACTTGCATTTTGGAACATGGGTTTCTTTGATTAATTTGGAACATAGAAGTTACGTTTAAATTTTTTGAAAAATCCGGTGTTCAAAAAACGCCCTGCAAATTTCCCAGAAAGGAAAAATTGAATATTTTGGGTTTTATTTATTTGATGATTAATTGGATTTTTCAGAAATACTAGAGAAATCCAAAATCAATCTTGCAAAAGAAAAGTAGGAAAAGGTGCTTGTTCCTATTATTACCAATTTTACTGAATTTTTCTGCAGGGTGCCACGCAACAGGTGGGCATTGAAGGTCCTTTGACAGAGGAATATTACAAAATCAGAGAATTATTATATTCACAATTTTATTTGCTCTAAGCATGCCTGAACGTTTGCCTAGTTGGCATAACTGAATCTTTATTATGAAATTTTGCAGAAAAAGGAAGAAATTAGTTATATTTGTGCACAACACTCATACTTGTATTTTTCTGTCTATTAACAAAATTTAGGAATGTTGTGGTGAGTTAACACCCACGTAGAAAAAGTGAATGGCTACTCACTTCGGAGGATGTGAATCCCCCAACTAATGGATCCACTGGCTGCCACCGTTATATTTCCTAGTAACATAGTGACATGAGACCACTTGATGGGCGCCCAAAGAGTCGATTGTGTTTTTCGAAGTTAACGTTAGAAAAAAGAAAATGGTTTGATAGGACCAGTGCTCGCAAAATCAAACCGGAATGGGTAGCCGGACATGGGCTTGGAAGCGGTTTAACCGTTCTAACAGGGCAAGTTTTGGGCGGTAAAAAATGTATTGAAAAAAATAAAAAAAATACAAAAAAATTTCTACTAAAATATAAAAAGTATATAAAGAATGATTAAAACATAACACATTCAAATGAAATTGAAAATTAATGAAAAAAAAAAGGTCTTTTAACCCATTTTATATTTTTGAAGGGCTATTTTTTAATTTTTTTAAAAAAGATGGGAAAATATAAAAGGGAGTATTAATGATCAAAACAATTTTTAATCTTTACCATAATGTAAAGAATATTTAAAAATTCATTACAGATCAAATTCCTTATTTTTTGAGAATATATATATATATTTAATACTGGTTGATTACCCTAACAGCCCAATACTGGAACCGGCTATTAGTCGGTTCCGATTTAATCGGGCGATTAACGGTTAGATCGGGCGATTGTGCGAACAATGGATATGATTGTAGCTCTATCAAAATAAGTAAATCTTCACCTTATAACTCATTGAAAATTGCAATTCAAGCACTAGAAAATGTTTTTAATAATTATCTTAGCTTGAACATTATAGTTGTGGAAGAAGCGAGGATTTCAAGCTCTAAAAATAGTGTATATTGTGACAAATTATTTAGACTATCCATTTCACCTTAAAAATAAACATTCACAAATTGACAAGATTTGTATATTTTTTTAGTTCTAAATTTTATTGTTGGGTGCTTTTATTTTAGATAGTCTAAATAATTTATCACAATATACACTATTTTTAGAGCTTGCAAATAAAATAAAATAAAGCCTCACTTCTAAATAATTATTTAGACAAATTATTGTTGGGTGCTTTTATTTTATTGTTGGGTGCTTTTATTTTGTTAAAAAATATTAGAAGTCCTGGCATTTGGTTATAGTCCCCCAATAAAATGAGGCATTTTATTGCTTCGTTCACTTAAAAGTCACATGACTTTAATGATCATAAGAACTCTAGTTTTAGTTTTCAAACTTAAAATATGTTTTTTTATGTTATATGTTTCATTTTAAACAATAATGGTTTAATTTTGAAACCTAAAATAACTAAAGGTATTTTGATAATTTAGCCCCACATTAACCAAAACATGTAATTCTTCTTGCCTGGGGTATTTAGGTTACTTGTCCTGAGCAACTTAAGTGGCTAAATTACCATCATGTTCTCACTTGTGCAGCGCTTTAAAGTCACAATACTTGCTTGTACTTGTATTAGATAACATTTAGTTACAATATCATGGTTTAGTTGGGAGAGGAGCTGGGGTCGTGGTGGTAACACCTCCACACTTTAGTCATCATGTTGCGATTTTTATTCTCACTAACACCATTCCACTGACATTTTCAAAAAATTAATTTCTAAACTATTTGAAAAAAATGGGTAGAAGCTTATCTTCCGCACATGGGAGCCAGCGTTAGGGCGGTGCACGATGCATGAAGCCAATACTTAAAAAGAAAAGAAAATATACAAAGAGATCATTTATTTTTAGTATAAGGAGGTCGCAATCATTTTTCTCCATCAGATTTCAAACCAGGTGATTATAAGAGTGTCATTAACCAGACTCAAACTTCAAAAGAAAATTTTCAAACTTTGTAATATATTTCAAGCTATTCAATTTGACATCTAGTGGGTAGGAGTAATTGGGACCTTCCAACAAAGACAAACAATTTCATAGTATACAATTCTTAAAAGAAACAAAGCAAATAACCTGTCCTACTTGTCAAAGGGAATACAAAAGAGAAGAAACGTAAAGCGTAAAATTCATTGAAAATTACACTTGTGATGTCGGTAGATCTTCAAATCGATTATCTGGGTTTTGAGCATTATGGTTGTGAGAAAAAAAAAAATTGAATCTTAAAAATGGTTTATATTGTAACACATTATCTTGACCGTCCATTTTGTCGTAAAAATAAATTGTTATGCATCCACAAGATCTATACCATCTTTTTTAACTATAAATTTAATAATTAGTATTAAAAATTGATTTTTAAGCCATCACAAAAATTTTACATTTCCAAATCATTGTCCTTTGGAGGTGAGACTCAACTTTTCTTTTTTTCACAAGGCTACGGCCTCCCCTTAAAGAAATTGTATACAAATGTAAAGTACAATTTCTTTTTTTAATTGAACCCTTTGTCAAGCTCTACTTCAAATAAAATTGCTTTACAGTTTTGGAGAAAACTAGAAATACTGTATTCCTTTATGGACGAATTTGAAAAATGCCAATGGTTTTTTGAGTGACTGAAAACTTGGCACTCAACTCAGCTCCTTGCCAAGCACTCTACTGCAAATACTGTCCTTAAAAAAAATCATAAATATTATATAAAAATCTGGAATCGATAAATAAAAAGTTATTCATGTAATTTAGTTTTTCTTTTTTAATGACTTGTGACTTTTTCTTGTCATATTAATTTTTTTTTAAAAAAATTCTGAAATATCTCCAGTTATAAATTAATTTCTTTTAAATCCATGTTTTATAGTTTTTAGATTTTTTGAACTTTTTACTGGCTTTGGTTTTGTCTCACTTCTACTTTTTTTTTAAAAAAAATAATATTTTATTTCTTTTTACTTTTTAGGACCATTTCGATACCATGAACCAAGTGACATAGCTTCACGGACAGCACTTCTAAACAACTACTATCCCCCGGTTCGGGTCCGAAGCGCATAATTGGTCCCCATCAACTTCTGGCTTCTTCTCAATTTCCTCTTTTTCCAATATTTTGCAACCAACCACCCTCCTACTCTCCCGGTGGACAAACCGCATAATTCCTAACATGTGCCTCATGTGCAAACCAGCCAAAAATAGCAATGCCCATCTATTTCTACCAGTGTTTGAGAAATTGAACTCGTCTCAGAAACCAACCAATAGCTTGTTCTGAGTAATTGGTAAACTGGCCTAACCAGTCCCAGCCAGTCTAAAAGTGCTAAAAAATACAATAAAAATCTAAAAAAAATATGAAAAGTATATTTAATGCAGGATTAAACACATCACATCCAAATGAAGTTGAAAATTAGTTAAAAATAAATTTTAAAAAATCTATTTGTGCCTAAAGATATTTTTAATTTTTTTTTAAATCGGAAAAATATGAAAATAAATATTCATGGTGAAAATACTTTTAGTGATTTATGTATGGACTTTAAAATTTTATGTAAAATACGAAATACTCCATTTATATGCGAAAATTACAAAGAAGGTTATCAGCTGGTCCTTCTTTATTTTTTTTCGAAATTGCTCATTGGTCAACCCGAATTTTAATTTTTTTAGTTAAAATTTAGGTTATTTATTTATTTATTATTTAGTTAAAAATATGGAAAAGTTAAAATTTTGGTTGACCGAAGTGTAATTTTGAAAAAAATAAAAAAAGGCCAGTTGATAGACCTTTGTAATTTCTGCTTATAAGCTAATCATTTTTGTATTTTAACTAAAGTTTTTGGATCCATACTCAATACTTTACTATCTTTGCTAAAATGATAAAAAAATTAAAAAACACATTATAAACAACTACCTTACCTTTTAGGATTTAAAAAAAAAAAAATTAAAATACCCAACCGAATGCCAAACCAGATCAGCGAGTGCCTGGTTTCGGTTTGACCACCCGTTTCCAAGTTGGACCAGCCAGGTTTGCGAACACTGGTTTCCACAGTGCGAGGTGGTCATGCAGCTTAGGATTGAGTTACGACAAAGTTTTTGGTGGCGATGGTTTACCCCAAAGTCGATTCTTCAACTTTTCACAGCCTTCTATTTGCCTCCCTTCCCTGCAGCAAGCATTTTTGTCTCGGAAGGGAGGCCAATTCCAGCAACCAACTCGACCGCATCAAAGCCATGCTGATCCCTTGTACCCAAGATCACAAAAACATTAACGATATCTCAACTACTAACTTCCTTAGCAGTTGACAAAACATATCGGTAGGTAGGCTTGCCCGTGTCCTAAATCTCTTTTTGGAGATTTTGGAACCGAGTAAATAAAGCTTAACTTTGATAGTTGCACGATCCCGCCCAACGGGTATGGAGGCTTATTCAAGGCCACAATCGCAAAGCCCCTCCCGTACTCGACTCATAATAGTGCCTTTTCTTTGGGGTTACTCAAGTTATAATAGTGCTTTTTCTTTGGGGTTGAAGGGGTAGTTGAGTACGGATACCAGTGATTCAGTTCTCTACCTGTTTTTTAAATTGTTAGGGGTTTTTGAAAATATTAGATGAGAATGAAAATCTAGACCTTTACACGATGATCCAATCCCACTCTCGATATCGATGCTAATTCCACCATGCAAAACCTATTACATCTGCTTCTACAGTAAACGAAACTTTCATCATGTGCATAGAGAGGCAATTGCATATGATGAGAAAAACAAAAAAAAAGTGCCTCTTTGAATTTATTGTTTGTTTCTCCTTTTTTGTTTTGATAAATGTGAGTAAAAAAAAATATGTTACCATATAACCTCAGGTGCCTGCACCTTCCCTTGGAACGGCACGGCACGTTGAGCCCATCTTTGAGCATGTTTCTTCCCTCTATAAGCCATCTCCTTTCCACATACGTGGCGAGATGTTAATGGCTACACAACTCACCAGTGGGACCCAATCCAACAATTGTTTGAGCTTGGTTCCCCAGCTTTGGCCTTATAGAGTTTTTGGTCTTTTTGTTTTCACCGGTGTAAAATCGAACCGGAATGGTTATCGAATATGGACGAACATAGACCCGAAAGCAGTTTAATCGGTCTAATCAGTAAATTGATAAATTCAACCATTCTAATCAGATAAGTCTCGACAGGTAAAAAAGCTAAAAAAGATACAAAAATAAATAAAAACTAAAATATGGAAAGCATATAAAAAATATTAAAACAAAACATATTCAAATGAAGTTGAAAAATAATGAAGAAAAATAGATTTTAACGAATAGATTTTTAAATTAAAATGAGTAGTAATGAAATTTTTTTTTTTATTCTTTACCATAATGTAAAAATATTAAAAAATGTATTTCAAACCAAAGTATTTATTTTTGGGAACTTATATATATTTTTTAATTTTTTTTTAAAAAATACTGATCAGTTCCAATCTAACCGAGTGGTTAGATCGCCCTGTTTTTCTACCAATGGTTTTCACATATGATGTATAGTGTGATCCTGAGCACTATCTTTTGTATATAACCTCAATGTAGGGCACAATGTGTATGCCAAATCATATAGCGTAATTCTTTGGTAATAGTCAATACATATATCTGCAAATTTGGTTGTGGCTTTCAACAGGTATCTTGATTATCTACTCCAACCGTACTTCTGTCCAGAGAGAGATGCAAGCTTCATACAAATTGTTAGAGAGAGAGAGAGAGAGAGAGAGAGAGAGAGAGAAAGGCCCTTCAAGTTGAATAGGCCTTGAGAGTATAGCCACGGGTGATATACCTTGCCCTTGATGAGAGAGAAGATCTTAGGGAGAGAGGAAGAGGAGAGAGAAGATCTTGAGGTGAGGAGTGAAATAGGTTATTTACCCTTTTTTTATTTACCTTATGATCGATTTAACGGAATAAAAAACGTTTGCTTTGAGTTCCTAAGGCCCGGTATATTTTTGGAGTGGGAATCCATATGGAGCACATTCTGGACTTTTTAAAAAGGGTTGGTTCGTGGTCATAGCACCCTCTCTCTAGTTACAACGTTGTGGTTTCTCATACCTCTAACACTATCTATTGGTATTTTCAAAAAGCTAACTCTTAATCTATTTGAAAAAAAAGTAAGGGTTGTCTTTCCGCTCAATTGTCCAAAAAACCAAATAAAAAGCTGTAAGGAAAATTGATTTGATGGTTTGAAGTCAAACAAATCCCCCTAAATAGAAGACTAACTGTTGGGAAAATTTGTTTCATGCAGACTGAACCGCATGACTATATGCGTTCCAAAAAGTGTTAAGCATCCATCTTAAAGATGGATGCACGTAGATGTTCCATCTAAAAACAATAAAAACTATCAATCCATGGAGTTATTATTTTTAGTTTTTAAAATTTCCTTATTTTTTCATATTTTTTCTAATTTTTAAAATTTACTTATGTTTTCATATTCATGATCTCCATGCTAGAGATTACATATCCCTCAAAATTAAATCCAAAAATCCATCTCGAAAATATATTTATTAATAGACCCACACTTTTCATAATTCATGGTTTCCGATGATAGTCTACAACCTCTTCCCTTACTAAACCTTTTTTCATTGTATAGAATATTTTCCATATTAGTATATGTTATGCCCCTTTTTGGAAAAAATATATAAAAAATCATTTGCTTTTGGTACAAGATAAGCACAATTAATCTTAACCATTGGATGTGAAATTGAGTGACTGCATATATTTCATTAACCAAACTCAAAGTTCAAAAAAAATCTTCTCGAACTTTACAACAGACCCAAGCTATCAGATTTCATACTAGATCATTGTAAGTAATTCTCATTATATACAATCCCATTTCTTTTTCCTTCTTAGCTGCATAATTTTCAATACAAAATCTAAACAATGAATATATGCTGTTTCTTCGTTGAACTTGGGATGAATCAATTTTAAAACACATGGCTGTCCAAACGATGAAAGTTACATGAAATTACAAAGGGAAAAAGTGATAATGACATGAGCACCCTGCCCAAACCAGGAAAATCAGCTATTTTTCATTACAATGAGAGAGAGCTGCTCAATGTGGGATGGTCTGTGATCGCTTGAGCACCATGTGTCCAGATTCGTCCTTCTCGAACAGGCGCTCAATGAGCTGATCCCATGTTTCCCTTTGCCCAGAGCTGAGGGAGGAGGTCTCAGCCCTTCTCTCTTCATCAAAGGTGCCATAAGGAGAGGATGGAGGGTAGGCATGGGGCACCTCCAAAATGACGGCACGCCTTAGGGCGGCCTTGTACTCCTCCCCATGCTCCCTCTGCAATGTCTCCTGCCTATGCATCCGTTGTTTTGGAGGGATCTCCATGATCTGTTCATCTTCTAACATCAACTATGCAAGCAAAACAGGGATGGTTATTCTCACTGAGTCTCGAGATCAAATTCATGCAGAGAGAGTTCAATATAATTTGCTGCATATAGAAAGCAAGGACTGTTCACAAGTCACTGTAGATCAATGCACAACAACCATCACTAATAATATATTTTTCCAGCAAATACAACCTGAACTAAGAAATGAAAGAGGGCATGCATACATGGAAGATGGACTTACATCAAGGGCCCGTTGCGCCTCCCTTTCAATCCAAATGATTGCATGGTCAGATGTGGCATTGCATGAAAGCACGATGTGCTCAAACCTTCCATCCACTGGAACTGCTGTTCTCACCACTGGAGGAAATCTTCCACATCTGCAGCCAACTAAAATATAATATAATGGGCTGAGAGAGAGAGAGAGAGAGAGAGAGAGAGCTATTGATTCATAAAAACAAGACGAAAATTGACAAGGACATAGTTGAGAGAGAGAGAGAGAGCTATTGATTCATAAAAACAAGACGAAAATTGACAAGGACATAGTTGAAGTCATTCTAAAGAGGGAGTTAAAACCCACTTCAGAGGTAAAATGCCAAGAATCAATATCTTAAGTTTGACGAGTACCCCTGTTCCTCTAGGTAGGGAATTAAGGGAGTTCGTATATGCACAAATTTGTATCTCTAAAATTCTATGGGAACCCCAATTGTTCGGCACGATTCCTTCATCATTCAGAAATGATAATTGTACACTGATCTGATAATGCTTGGGCAGCCAAGACTACTTAATATCACTTAAATGGACAACAACCAAAAGCAAACCAAAGCTACAATGAAAGGACAAGGTACCCAACTTTTGCAAAACTAAAAGAAAATTATTACCTGAAAGGCTTTCTCTCGACAATGTGGTACAGACGACCTGGTGCATAGAGCCGCCTTGGATCCTTGAGCATCATCGCCTCAGGTATACAAGTGTCTCTCATGCATCTGAGGCATAGAATGCATGGCAAACTACACAAAAAAATATCAAATCAAATTCTACAAATTACGATAATCTCTAAAAAGCTGTAATAAACTATCAAAGGAAATTCATCAAAATACCTATCAAAGTTAAACTACTTAACAATTGGAAAAGTATACGAGACCATTTACTTTTTGTACAAGGACATCACAATCACTCTTGTCCGTCAAATTTCAAATCAGGTGGTTGCGGGTGTGACATTGACTAAACTCAAAAGTTCAAAAAATAAAAATTTCTCAAACTTTGTACACACTCCAGGCCATCCAATTTGCCATCTAATGGCTAGTAGCAATTGTGACCTCCTTGTAACAAATTTCCCAAAAAATAATTGAACTATAGAAACCCCCATAAGTCATGCAAAGTGTCATGCCTTGAAGTACATAAACATCCTTGACACAAAATAATGTCCAAAGTAACTCTGATGACCTCAAGAGATCAGAAGCCAGGAAGATTTCAAAACTCCCTTTTTTTGAGGAATGGATATGTTTTTTGAGAACACATAGTTTAGGTTTCTACATAAATACCATGAAAAAAGGTCATCACAACTTTAAATATCATCATATCACGAATCCCTAGGGTTCCCAAGAAACTGCAATTATAGGGATTCAAAAAAGAACAGATCTCATACAGGTCACAATCTATACTAGGTCCTGTATGAAGTGAAGTTCTCAATCTTTGCAAACTCACAGAAATGCCATACATATCTCTAGGACTGCACACTTTAAATAAGCATTTAGTGCACAAATCCCTGTCAGAAATCTTAAGTTAAGCATCTTTGTGCAAGAACAATACCAGGTTTGGTGACCTCCATGGAAGCCTTGGCATTGTGTGCATGCTTAACAAGCAAACAAAAAACATGAGCGTTTTTTGAGTATCCGTAAGGTTCATGAGATCCTCCATTCCTCCATACTGTATAGATGGATCAACATACTGTTTCACAAAGTGTGTGCAATTCAAAATAAATCTTGGTCATTTTGGTCACTTTGAAAAAGCATGATACACCAGCCATGTCCTATTTTACCAATCATCGTATAGCACTAATGAAATTCCAATTTAAACAGATGGTAAGATGAATATTTACCAGAAAAGGGACTTGAATATGTCTTCCAAAGGAGTAGCTGTCCGTGGTAAGAAATCATCCTGGATCAATATAACAGTCAATCACTTACAAGTGTGTGTGTGTGTGAGAGAGAGAGAGAGGGGCAGAGGAAACAGACGAGATATATAAACAAAATGATGAACAATTTGTACTGGAAGATTTACTACTTACACAACTAAAGGGCAAGCATTGGCATGTGTGTTTGTGCACCAATAGAGTGATAAAAATATGCCAGCTCAGAGATTTAACAATTAGAAATTAGGCTATATTTATCTTCAACTAAAAGTTAATCAATGCCAGGCATGGACAACACAAGCAAACATTCATCAAATATGCTATTATATGTTTAAAATGATTGATTTTACAAAAGAAAATAATTTTCTCCGCATAATACAAGACACTCTTCAAAAGAAAGCCCTCAGCAATTCGCAGAGGCTGATAAAAAAAATCAATTCATCAAGATGGCCATGACATTATTTTCAGGAAAAAAAAAAAAAGATGCTAACACGCACACCATCTCCACTTATTTTTGTGGCACATTTATTTTCCTAAAGGATGCTAATTTTGATGATACGTCAATTGGAAAGATTGAATATCTATACAAAAAAATTTCGTGATAAATAAAATGGCAATTTGGAAAGGAATCAAATACTTAAGTTTCAAATGCATGTGCCAAAACACCAAACTTTTCTTAGTACTAACTAGTCATAAATGCGGCTGCGAAGTAGGGGAAATTTTCTAACAAATTATCCTCTTTTAGGTGAGTATAGATCAAATTTAAAATTACTGAGCAAAAAATCCATCTTAACATTGAATTATTGTGTTCAAGTGAGGGCCTTTTAAGACCAAAATCCAACACGCACCTTGCAGACCCGTATTGGGTAATACAGTAAAAATAAGAATAGTTATATGACACCAATGTTTAAAAAAACAGGTCGGTGACTCGAATCAGTCTCACCCATACCAGTGTCAGATTAGTGGATCGGATCAGAGAATCAGCCAAATCGGCAATTTTTGTCCCAAAAGTTTTTCAAAAAATCACTATAAATCTCTAAAAATAGTGTTATTTTATTTTCTAAAAGAAATTAGGAGTAATGCATTATGTACTTTCTTTACTTTGTAAAAATAGGTGAATACTAATTAAAGCATTTTTCCGTTTGGATGTACATTTTATTTATGTATCAAAGGCGTAAATTTTATTGCATTAAAAACATTTGACAATAAAATTGAAAAATACAATTTTTTCCCATGATAATTATAAATTCATGATATAGAATTGAATATAATACTACTATTTTCCTAATAATATTAGGCTAATATAAAAAAAAACTACTATTTTCCTAAAGTTAATTTTAATTCAATGATAGTTGTCTCAGATTTTAATTTTCCTAATATCAAAACTGCTAATCATATTTTAATTTTCCCAATGTCAAAATACCCATCACATTTTAAGTTTTCTAATGTCAAACCACACATTTTAATTCTTGCCATTTTTTTTAGCATTCATTTAATTCTCACTATCGTAGCACATGAACAAGCCAAACAAGTAACCCAAATACAAGGAAGGCCAACCAAATTATTATCTTATATTTGAGGCCAATCAAATCTCTTCTGCAATAGGTCCTCAAAAACATTCACGAGATGAAATGACTTATTTTAACCTTTTAACTATCAATTTGCACTGCAACATGTAGTCAACAAAAGTGTTATATCCTACATAGTACAGTTAAAGAAGACAGTTTCTTTTTAAGTGTTTAAGGCTCTCCGTACCACAGCATTGCACATGTGCATGGGACGTTGGCCCTGCACGTGATGTGGTAGCCTTTTCTCATATTTTCAAAAAATTTCAAAATCGTAAATTTGGTTGGTGGGGCATTTTAAAAGTTGTCGCCCACCTTTTCAAAAAAGTTGATGCTGTCAGAACCAGTTCACTAACCAGTTCTGTCAGATAACCGTGTAGAACCGGTCGAATCCCCTTTTTTCAGCAGATCCGAGACGGCTTTGCCGATACCCGATCTGGATCGCCCGGTTCCAGATCGGATCACCCATTTTTTAAACAATGTATGACACGTGTGGCGTTACAGTGGAAGAAATGACGCAGATATACGTGCATTTCAAACAAATAAATGAATGTGAGCAAAAACCAGCCAGGAGGAAATAACACTTGAGTGAAGGAAACTTCCACTCTAAGCTGCCACATTTGCATGTGTTTGTTAATTTCAATTAGCATACAGAGGGAAAAAACGAACAAATCCATCAGGAGAGACTCAGTTCCAATGGGCTTTATAGTATTTCCAAGAAAATAATGGTTTATGAGACTGGTTGTTTCCAGAGCCTCCAACATGAGGATGACTTCACAACTACCTAAATGAGGGACTGAAATCCTTAAAGAAGTTACTAGCGACCTAACTTCAGATGTACTAAATCTGACTCCTCACCCTTTTGTTCCTTCACAGAACAAGATGTAACTTCATTGGACAGCGTGAAGGTGCTGTCCTTGACCACCTCATCGCTGACCATAGCATTTAGTACAGGGAAATTTATCAAAATACCAGTTAGAGATGCACTATGAAACATTTTACACATTTGCAGCTATTCACTCATGATCATGTGTCTTTTGATGGGTACTTCGAAACTAAATCAAACTATATGAGTAAATTTTAAAATAGTTCATCTCTCACAGGTGTTCTGATAAATTTCCCAGTAGTAAATTAACTAACTGCTTTATAATTAGAACTGGCTTCTCAAAATAAAGGCTTGCCATCGTAGAAGGATATCCATCCCATAACAATACGAAGAACAACCATCCAGTTAGAAAGGTGGAGCAAGCGTGGTGGGGGGTGAGGGGGGGGGGGGGGGGGGGATAGACACCCCCATGCAAGTGCGCGGGCAGACACCAACCATTTAAAACCTAAAACATTCCCCAAAAACATTCCTAATCATCATATATAGCTCCTTAAATAATGGCCAGTTTGTAACTCCAGTTCAAGTTCGTTTCTTTTGCAGTAAAAACCAAGTCAGAAGAATTCATTGCAAATTCGAGATTCAAAGTGATAATAATTCAACCAATATGAAGTCCTAAAGTTACGTTTAGTACACTCATCCAGCTTCAGATTACGAACCTTTTCACTATTTCAAGCTCTTACATGTAAATTGGGGAAAATGGAGAGAATGCAAACATTCTTGCCCTTCCTTGTCAAGCATTCCTTGGTCTACGTGCATCCTGGGATCGATCTGAGCAGAACAACTCATATTTTCACACACCCAGTCCATGCCAACTAGTGTGACAGCACACAACCACAAGTGCTTTCCATTTTCAACATATTTTTTTAGGTACTGACTAAATGCGATGTTCTACAAGTGGGATGAAGCTGGTATCATAGTTTCGTTTCTCTCTATTATATATACCCAAAGGGACCACTCAACAACAAATGGTCTATCACCAAAAATGCTGATCCAATAGCAATAAACCACTGTTTAAGGTGGCATGCAAGCGAACCCTTAGGGTTGCTAAAGTGTGTGGCAATAGCTAAATGTGCCACCTGTATTCATTTATTTTTCTGCATCCAACAGATATTAAAACCAAGCACAACAGATATCATGATGGTGAATTAAAAGTATACGGTGGACAGCTTAGCATTTTTGGGCCCTAAAGAATTTTTGTATAGGAAAACCACTTAAGTGGCTGTCTCATTTCTTGTACTCTCCTTTTATACTAATACAAAGTGAACGACTTCAACAAAAAAGTATTCTGCAGACAGAAGCACTCTTGAGCATATTTACAGAGTTAAGTGCTCCACCAAAGAAACCAAAGGCGTGTGACAAACTTCTATAATTTGTTAAAAACAATCAAGGCTTGTTGGCGATGGTTACAACTGATGCACTCATCCACTGATGGCATATGGTTATTGAATTAATCTACATGTCTCGTGTATGTCTCCACTAATGTCCAGCTAACATATTGGTTATGTGTCACAAAAAGTCATATTAACCAATCATAACTACATTTACTATTAACAAACCATAACACCATTTAAAATACAACATAAATCCAATTTTAACAAGTCAAGTTCTTAGCAATCATCAATGCAAAGAATAGAACTTGAACAAAAAGAAAAACTTGGGATCATGAAGAAAACAGCTAAAAACGAAATTTGAGTAGATACGCGAAAACCCACCAACATGAGTCTGGGAACAATCTAAAAACCCAACAAACTATAAGAAAGAACTTGTCTTTTTTCATTTTATGTTTTACTTTATCATTTTCCAACAAATAGAAGAAAAGAAAGATATGTGAAAATTACCTGAAGCACGACTGAATTGATCACGTCCGCATATCTCACAGCCAAATTTAGTGACATACACCTTGCAGGTGCAATTGCATAACATCTGACCCTCTTCCTCTCCACATGCCCCAACCTATCCCTGTTTTGCACCACAACCATAGCCAACATAGCGGCAACCCCTGACCCCAATGAATGCCCCGTAAAAGTTAGTGTATAATCCATATATTTCTCAGTGAGCTTCTTCAAAGTATCACACTCTGCGTCCAACACACACCCTGCCGCTTTCAAAAGACCATTGTGTACGTACCCACCATCAAATTTCCTCTTTCCAAGCTTATTATCCAACAAAACTGCATAATCACTCTCCTTGGCCATATTTAGGCCCCTTATAGCTAACACAATGTCATGATTCTCATGGTCAAGGTAAATTATATAAGGTGGGGCTCGACCCTGAGTGTCATCATAGGTCTTGCGTTGAAGGACTTGGTCAGGATCGATAGAGTAGCCACCAGGGGGTGCGAATTGTGGGTCTCGAAGGTCATCTTCATAGACTGCGAGAATGAGACGACAAAGGCGAGGAATGGGCTCGAATTCTTCGGGCGTGGCAAGACCCCAGTGTTCACTGTCATGACCAGCAGTATGGAGGCAGCGTTTCCAAGCCCACCTCGCACAAGCAAGGCAGTAGACGCACTCAAGAAGGGGGATGCCGCACGCTAGCGACATGAAAGAGAAAGGGTTTTAGAGGAAATGCATGGTGGGCTATGTTGGAAAGTGGAGTTTTTGGGCTTGGAGATGTGGGTTTTCTAGGCAAGAGGTGTTTTTGGAGATATGAGTTTTGTTGGATAGGGGAGATTTCGCACAAGCAAGGCAGTTGCCGTTGCAGAAGAGATTCCTATTGGTAAACAAGGAACCATATGGAGATGACAGACGATCATCAGTGCAATTGCTGGAGATATTTATTTGAGGAAGTATATATGCAATTTTCCCCAAAAAAAAAGGGGGGAGACTTCCAAAAGGGCTTCTTGCAGGAAAAACAGAGGTTTCTTGACAGGAAATACCGAAATAGTGGCAATTACAATCATGCAGATTATGATGTACAATAGCTATACAATTTAAGTGATAAGACCTAAGTGATAAGACCGAGTTTTAGGATGATCTTTTGAGATCCTTGATAAAACTATCAACGACTAGCATTTACAATGGGACCATGCCAAGAAAAAATTGGTTTCATTAGATAAAACAGTGAATATTTGAAGAAACCAAATATTGGAAAAAATCAAGTAACTAATATGGACGGTGGAGAAGAGAACTTATACAAATACAAGATCGATTTGAAGCTTCAAAAAAATTGAAAAAAGAAAGAAAGAATATATGATTAAAAACTCATGAACTAACAAGAAAGTGAAATTCAAGAAGAACGCAAATGTTTCTTAGATTCAAGCAATGGAGGTCTGTAGTTGCAGAAGAGAAAATGGATGCTTCCAATAATATCAGAGAATATTTTTCATCTAATCAAAGGTTCAAAATAGTATAAATCCAATTTCATAACTAATCACTGAAAAATCATAGTTGCAATAAAGAAATTCGTGAGAATCCACCACAAATTGGCATTTACAGACTTACGAGTCCTGCACTACCAAAAGAAAAACAACAGATGGAAAGCTAAAAAAGCAGAGCCTAATACCTAGGTTTTTCTTAAATGAAATACGCCTAATCTTCACAATTACAGAAGCTCTACGCAAACAAAAACAGGAAAAAAATGAAACCCCCTTGGATGAGAAACAGTGAAGCAATGAAGTTCCAGAAGGTCCAGAAAAAAAAAAAATCAGAGAGATTGGGGTTCTACAGTAGTTTACAAACCTTCTGCAACCAGTATCATTAGAAATTCGGGCTTCTTAGGTGCAACAAGAAACTGAAAGATTCACAATGTCAGAGCTTGACTGCATGAGAAAAGGAGTGAAATTAGGGTTTCTGGGTAGAATTACAAAGATATTTAGAGTTTTATAACAAGAAAAAAAAATTTTCTGAGCCCTGAAAATTCAGGGAAATTATATGAAAATAAGTGAAAAAAATGTGGGGAAATTTCTGGAGTTGCAGAGACGAGCACATGGACAGGGAAGAGAGTGAAAATGATTTAAAAAGAGAGAAAAGACAGCGACCAAATTGACCCTTTTCTTTAATAAAATGACAAAAAAATCCTCATCTATGTTCCTCTACTAGAAAAATAATAAAAAATTCTTAAAAAATCCAGTAAAAAACAATAATAATAAACAGTTCTAAAAAATCCAAAAATAATCTCGACGAGAAGATTTTATAAAAAAAAAAAAAAAATTCCGAGCCTTAAAACTAATGTATTTTATAAAGTTTATGTGAATAGTGTATTTTTAAAAGGATTCCGATTTCTATGCGGCCAAGCCCGCATATGTAGAAATGCAGGTCTCTTAAATAAATCTATTTTTGAAATGGATTTTAAGACTTAACTTATAACGACATGTAATTTCCAACATGTTGATCATGAATATTAAAAAATAAATAAATTTTTAAAACTAAAATTATTATTTCAAATAAAAAAACAATTAAACCGTTAGTTTTTATTGTTTTTAGATGGAACACCTACTTGATATCCATCTTTAAGATGGATGCTTTACATTTTCTACACCGTATATGTAGAAACGTGGTCCTACCGTCATGAAACAATTTTCCTTCTTAAAAAAATTTAAGTATTTATAGATATGTTTTTGAATTTTGAAATTTTATAGTCCGGAGACTTTTTAAGTCATCATAAGGTTTCGGACACTCCATCTATTTTCGGGCAAAATTTAGGAGTACAGCTTGCTGGTATAAAATTAGCACATTATACAAACCTTACCTTTTTCTATATTACCCTCACAAAAGGGATTGAATTTTTTTGATAAATTTGTGTTTTATTATTTTCATTTCCTTTGGCTAATGAGTGCTCGGAAATTTGGCCTTTGAAATTTTTATTAGGGGAAAGGTTATGATTTGTGGTTTTTTAAAGGGAAGCATTTATATAAGGGGGAGGCCCTAAACAATCAAATTAAGGCATACATTAAAAAGAGGTTGTTTCGATGTTAAAAACCTACAATTCGATCATCTCAACCTCAAAATATATGGATATGAGAAAAAATAAATTTCAAGTCTTAAAAATATTTTACCTAGATGGTCAATTTTTAAGATTTTCAAGTGATCATAGATTTGCTCAATTTACACTATGTTTTAATCTTTAAATTTTATTATCAAAGATGAAAATATGTTTTTATACAATCACATATATTTCTAATACTAAAACATTTTTCGATACTATTTGAAGGTGGGCTTACTTTGATTGGTTAGCCTTATACAAATCACACCCTTATTTAAAATATAACTATGTTACACTAAAATATAAGTTAGCCGTGTATGGTGGATGAGATTGTTTGATGAATTGATAAAAACCAAAAAACATAAAAAAAAAACACAAAAAATAATAATAATAATAATATAAAAAAAAAATTGTCCCAACACCTAAGTTTGGACCTGTCTCTTTGTCATAGTCTCCTAAATGCTAAAGCTACAAGTCCGAACTCACCTACGTTTGGAATCCGTCATCTACCATTCTCATACCTAACCCTTTTCCAAAGTTTGGAATCCCCATGTTCTCTCGGTCAATCAAAGTGAGAAATTATAGTCTCGGTTTCTCTCTGTAAAAGATTATTCTCACCTTTTGCATATGCATAAACAGTGTTTACAAATCAAAATTGGGTTTGGATTGCTTGCCCACTATACCAAATTGGACTAATCCGATCAGCAATCTCGATTAACCGGATCACCCACCTACCAAATCCCGGAGGGGAGAGGGTTAACCGGATCACCCACCCACCAAATCCCGGTCGGCAGTTCCATATAAGGGCATTGGTTTAAAACCCAAGGCCTGAGAAATTAGAGCTCAAATAGCCACCCTCTAAAGGGTATATTCAATAACCATATTTTTCCTAGAAAACTATTTCCACGAGAAAATAAAATTCCCTCATTTGTTAATGTTTTATAAGATATAACGTTACTTGATTTTGCTAGATTTTTTTTTTAGCATTATCAGGATTATATAGATCACCAAATTAGTGAGGGGAATGGTCCAATCAAACCAATTCGATGGTTAGACCAAATTTTAAAAAGATAAAAAAAAATAAAAATAATATTTAAAAAATACAAAATATATTTAAAAAATATTCAATTATATTTAGTTGATTAAATCAGTTGAACTTGATCGGCCAAAATTGGTCCGACATTTATTTTGATTAGTTTTTAACTATTATCTATTTTTGCTTTAGACTAAACCAACCAAAATATCAGCCAATGATCCTACTATTTGAATTGGCCATTCCAATTAATCCCGATTAATATGCTTTTCTTGAAGAATATGTAGGGAAAGTTGCTCGCACAAGTAGCTTTCATGTCTCAAGAGGCCCATAGAATTGATTTATGTTGATTGGAGGCACGAATTATACATGGGCACATTTGACCAATCCGAGAGCCATGAAGTGCTAGAAGTTTCTATCCAATGATAATTTATTGAGAAGTAAATATAACTTCACATCATATACATTTGGGAATGACAAAGTCTATGTATCCATTATCAATTTCTTGAAAATTGCTTCCTATTTCCTTAGAAATGTTATCGTTTTGGGGGAAAATGACACATTTCCTTTCAAATTCAAATTTCTAGTTTTGTTTAAAGATCACTCATATGTTATTGGTGAGAAATTTTTTCATTGTAAGAATAAAGAAAAGCTTTAGGTTATCACGATTGATTTTATATACAACAATGTTGAGATGGATGAATGGTACAACAAAAAAGAATAGAATTCGAAATGAATTTAGGAGTGGTTCTAATAGGCGATAAGATGTGAGAAAGTAGATTTAAATGGGCTGGGCATATGTAGTGCAAACCCACTACAACACCTATTATAAGGTACGAATTGATGCAAGTAAAAGGCTAAAAATAGCAAAGGGTATACCCAAAAGGACATGAAAGTAATAAGAAAATATATGGGGAGGGTATCGTCTTTAATAGCGTACCAAGATTTATAAAACCGACCCCAAATAGTTAGAAAAATACTTTAATGATGATGATTGGCCATAAAACTTATCATGATAAAAATAATAATTTTCATTTCAATTTACAAGAAATAATTGTTGCTATCCAAAGATCCTATCAAAATTTATTTATAAGATAAAATTTTTTCTAACAATATTCCCAATCTCTCCAATAACTCTAATTTGTAGTTTATAATATAAGCAATCAAGACCGGACCAGACCTCCCAGTCGAATAAGTCCGACCATGCAACCAAAGCCTTGGTGTGTATGATTTAAAACAAAAAATAAGTTTGATAAAAAAACTAGTCAAAATCAATATTTCACGAGTTTCTAATCGGTCAGACCAAACTATGTTCCCCACTTTGAGCGGTTAAAGAATATTGCAACTCTTATATATATATATATATATATATATATATATATATATATATATATATATATATAAGCAGTAGTCGAACTAATTTTGACTAAGACCAATCCCCTCATCGATTTGTGGGTTGATATGGTCAGTTAACACTGTTAGTATTTTTTATTTGAAAAATACTTATATATATTTCAAAACAACACTATAGTTTATTATTGCCTAAAATACTTTGCGTTTGATTCTATTATTCTTTCCGAAATTGCTTTGTAGAGAGAGAAAGATGTGGATTTGAGTCTTACATTGAAGATGAGAGAGTTTGTTGAGCTGTATTTAAGAACACGCATTCCTATGTAATATACTCCAAGTAAAAAAGAGAGAGAATGCACATGTGCAGGTACATAAAACATGTGACACACACACGCATGTGCATGTACATAGGCACAAGGGCGCTTGATGGCGTACTTTGATTTCTTTGAAGGTCATGAATCATGATTTTACTCAACTTAAACCTTCAACCGGGCTGAATTTCAATATATGGCAATGCAATAGTTTGGTAACAAAATGTTTCTTATCTCTATTTTTCTAGACTTCAATACAAGTCAATTCAATTAGATTGTGGAATTTCTTTGGACGAATATTTTTTAGTTGGCTCTACAATTCATAAGCTTCCCCATCTCTGAGAGAGTACCAAAAGAAGATGAAATACAAGAAAGTTGATGTTGACTTGATTCAACTTCAAAGATCCCTTCACATTGAAGAAGATAATAGGCTTAGGGAAAATAAAGATGAATTAATTAATCTTTTACTCTAAGGCAAACCTTGTTGAGCAAAAATCAAGTGCTCTATATAACAAGAAGTCTTTCTTTTCTAAGGTTCATAATGAAAATTATAAGGACCAAAAGTTTAATGCCAACAAAAATAGCGTATTTGATGGCGAGGGACACTTTTATGATGGGATGATTAAAGTTTGATATTGTTAATGAAATAAAAAGCTGTATGTGTATATTGTTACCTATTGTAATATATGACATGATAGACTAGGACATGTTAATTATGCTTCTATTAAATCTTTGGTTAAATTGGGATTGATGTATTAACTAAAGAAAAATGTGAAGTACGTGTACAAGCTACAATTATTGAAAAATCATTTTCTTCAATTGACATAAATAGTGAATTGTTAGGACTTTTACATAGTGATGTATGTGGTTTAAATAATATTCTTACAAGAGGTGAGAAAAGATATTTTATTACCTTTATTTATGATTTTTTTAGATTTTCTTATGTTTATTTGCTTAGGCATAAAGATGAGGCTTTTGAAAAATTTAAAGTTTTCAAAGCGGAAGTTGAAAATCAACTTAGTAAGAAAATAAATTATTAGAAGTGATAGAGAAAGAAAATATCAAATGATTTTAATGAATTTTGTAAAAATAATGGCATTATTTAACAAGTAACTGCTCCATATACCCATCAACAAAACGGACTAGTGAAAAGGAAAAATATAACTTTAATTGAAATGGTAAATGCTATGTTCATTTCTTCCTCTTTGCCATTGAATTTGTGGGGTGAGACTTTATTTCAAATAGAAGTTCATATAAAAAGAACGTTAAGACCCCTTATGAGCTTTGGTTTGATAAAAAACCTTCTTTGAATTTTTTCAAAGTATGTGGTTGTCTTGCATATGTTAGACTTTCAGATCTTAAAAGACATAAATTGGGTCCTAAAACGTCAAATTGTATTCATGTGAGATATTCTCATAATAGTAAAGCTTATAGATTTTTTTATCTAAATTCAAACACAATTTTAGAATCTAGAGATGCTGAATGTTTTGAAAATCTCACTTATAAAAGTGAAGTGAATGAATCTAGTAGCATGCAAAATAAAAATGATCATATTGTTGATGAAGACCATGTTGAAAATAATGACAATTAAATAATAGAACCAAGAAGAAGTAAGAAAATTAGAACAGATCCATTATATAATTTTGGACCTGACTTTTATATTTATCTTATTGATGCTAATCAAAAAAAAAAATTGAATTTATTACCTATGGTCTCAAATGTGGAAGAAGACCTACATCTCCAAATGAAGCTTTGGCACCTCAAGATGCAATTTTTTGGAGAGAAGCTATTAATAATAAAATGGATTCCATAATAGCTAATAAAACTTACAAATTATTAGATCTTCCACAAAGTTTTAAACCCATTAATTATTTGGGCATATATGCACCAGTAGCAAGAATTGCTACCATTAGATTGCTCTTAGCAATAACCTCTTCTAATCATCTAGTCATACATCAAATGGATGTAAAAATTGGTTTCTTAGATGGTAACTTAGATGAATAAATATATATGGAACAACCCGAAAGGTTCGTAATGCCAGGTCATGAGAATAAAGTTTGTAAATTGGTTAAATCACTTTATAGACTAAAACAAGCACCTAAACAATGGCATAAGAAATTTGACAATGTGTTAATGTCAAATGGTTTTGAGAGAAATAAGACCAATAAATGTGTGTATAATAAGGAAATAATTTCTTTATGTGTCATAATTTGTTTATATGCAAATGACATGTTTATCTTTGGCTATAATATAAAAAGTGTGGAGGAAACTAAAAAGTTCTTCGCATCTAACTTTGATATAAATGACTTAGGAGAGGCTGACGTGATACTTAGTATCAAAATAGTGAGAAAGGAAAAAATATTAATCTTGACTCAGTCTCACTACATTTAAAAAATTCTTAATAAATTTGAGCATACTGATAGTAAATCAATTTCTACCCCTATAGATCCTCATATTCAGTTAAAGAAAAATAATGAGAGATGTATATACAAGTTTCCAAAGCAAAGAGTGTTGGGATGTTATATATCAAGTATTAAGATATTTGAAAGGAACTATCAATTATGATATAAAATATGTAGGTTAACTGAGTGTGTTGGAAGGGTATACTGATGCTAATTGGACGAATGAAATCCAAGATTCACTATCAACATCTAAATGTATATTTATATTAACGGGTGGTTTGATATCATGGCGGTCAAATAAACAAACGTATATTTCACGCTCTACTATACAATAGGAAATTATTGTTTAGACTCTACCGACAAAGAGAACAAATGGCTAAAGAATTTGTTGTATGACATTCCCATATGGCCAAAACCAATGCCTGCAATAACAAAATATTGTGATAATCAAGCTACTATTGTAGGAGCTTGTACTGATGTATATAATGGGAAATCTGCACATATTGCGAGAAGGCATAACTCCATTAAAATGTTAATTGGGGATGGAGTGATTAGTGCAGAATATATAAGATCAAAGGAAAGTTTAATCGATCCTTTGACTAAAGGCCTTGCAATATATGACATTCGTAAGATGTTAAAACAAATGGGGCTAGAGTCTATTGAATAATCATCTACAATGGGAACCTAACTTAGTCTTTTGTAACTTCAAAATTCTAGGTTCAATATGGAAAAAACAAACTGAACGTATGGTTAATTTGGTCACTAGATGACAAAATATAAAAAACACCTGTTCATAAATAATCTATACGGTTCATAAGTCTAGTGATGACCTGTATATTAGTAGGATGAGTTACTCTTAATGTTGTTTATGGACTATATTTATAAGTCGGAGTGTTTTATATACAGCGGCACTCTTGATAGATACACCTATATAAGTGTGGAAGTGAGGTCACTTCCTATGAGATGAACTCGTCTGTAGAGCACTTATAAAATCGGTATATAAGCACAAGGCCCAAAACATGATGACTGCTAGAAAGACACCAAAATTAAATATTATTTGTGAGTTATACTATCGGTCTGTTAGATAAGCAACCTGGTTCAAAACTATATGCTACCATGACACTTGATGGACTTTGTAGAATACACTTTAATTGAAAGTTTAAATCGAAAGATATTTTAATGGTATGCAATTAATATATTTCTTATGTTTTGTTTTGTTATTTTGAAATAGTGGAGGAAATTATTAGTATTTGTTGTTTGGAAAATACTTATATATATTTCAAGACAACAATATAGTTTATTCTTTCCTAAAATGCATTGCATTTGGTTTTATTGTTCTTTCCTAGATTGTTTTGTAGAGAGAGAAAGATGTGGGTTTGAGTTCCATATTAAAGAGGAGAGAGTTTGTTGAGCAGCATTTAAAAGCACGCATTCTCAGGCAATATACTCTAAGTAAAAATGGGAGTGAAGGCACATGTACGGAGCACGTGAAGTGTGCAATGTGTGTGCGTGCGTGTACTTGTGCGTGTGCATGCGCGAGGGCATGGCTGCAAGGGCGCTTGATGATGCACTTTTCCACTTTGCACCCAGCTCGTAGGGGGATCCAACAGTCATCTAGTAGTTGATGGCAAGTGGGACATCCAACGATCATCTAGCCATTGATGAGATGGAGGCTTGTAACAATAGCCATCAAGTGCATGTAACTTGTAGCTGCTAGGTGGTGCATGTGACCACCACAATACTAAATGTGAAGCCTCTTGGTGCTCTATAATAAGGGCCCTCCTACCCATACGATTTTGGGGTATTTAGACCAAATTTTAAGCCTCTCAACATCACACTATTCTCTGCAATTCCAGCAAGCAAACCAGTGGGCTAAATTCTCTTTCTCTACTCGATTTTTTCTCTTCCTCTCACTAATACATCAAGACCCTGATGTCTATTGTGTGAGTTCCAAGCTTAGAGTGCATAGAGTTTAGGAACATTGAAAAATACATTTATGTTTTTGTGTATCCCAATGACGAATTGTCTTTCTTATGCACATCAAATAATTTATCGAAGGGGGGCAAATATCATCTTGAGCTATCGCTCCTACGTGCTCGAAAACAAAAAGAGTTCAATATCTTAATTTTACAAATTGTATCATTTTCTGCCCCCATTTCACCCAAACAAACTCCAACGAACACTATATATAAAGCTAGAAAATATGCAAGTAAGAGCGCACTTAACCAACTTTAGCATAGTCTTGGAACAATACCTCCAAAGAAGATATTTGAGATCATTATGGCCATTTTACCAAATGAAAACCATTTGATCTTATTATTTTGTAAAAGGTGTTGTTGTGGCCTTTTTTACTAATGTTTAGAACTTTATTGATATTCTAAAAGGATATTACATTAGAAGAGATAATAAGAGAGTCTAGGACAACACCCATTTTAGCCAAAGCATCAGCAACCCATTAGAAAACATATAAGGTTCTGGTCTTAAGGTTGTGGCCAACACCCCCTTTGTTGTGGCCTTAAGGTTGAAAAAAGCTTATATAAGGTTAATAGCTTAAATTTTAGAGTTAAGGTGTACTTCAAAACATCAACGAAATATACTATTTTAACATTAGAAAACCATCAAATTGATCATCTTGACACCGGGATGTCTAGATCTACAAAAAAAAAAAAAAAAACTCAAGTCCCATTAATAACACATCTTGCAATATGTTATCTCAACCCTCTATTTTCAATATTTTGATGCGTTCATAAATATGCTTAAATTGCACCATTTGAGAGTTTAAAATTTAACAATTAAAGATGAAAACATATTCTTGGACCTCCCTGAAAAATTTCAATATCGAAATTACATATCATGACAAAGTATAAAAGTGCACTAAATAAATTGTTTAAGGCTGCAACGTCATGCAAACGTCCCTTCAAAGTTTGCTGGCTTTTATTGGGAAGTTTAATAAGGGCACTTTAGTCAAAATTTCAAATTATATTCGCATCTAAATTTTAGGACAGAAGAATATTGAGAAAAGACAGCATCGCCGGAAATTCGGGACTGATGCTGCATTGCCAGGAAGTTGACTGTTAGTTCATGGCAGAAGACGATATTACCCCGGCCTTTTGCCTTTGAGCGAAAAGGCAATTTCGCTCGTGCATTAAACAAAACCATGTGAAACATAAAAAGCACACGGTTTCTAAAATCTATTTTTGAAATGAATTTTTGGAATTAATTTTTTAAGAAATCTCTAACATAAAGATCATGAACATGAAAAAATATATAAATTTTAAAAATTAAAAAAATATTTGGACTATTAATTTCAATTGTTTTTAGATGGACCATTTATTTGTATCCATCTTTAAGATAAATGCTTTATACTTGTGGACCGCATATTGTAGACATGCATTTCAATCTGCATGAAACAAATTTTCAATATAAAAAAGAATACTTTATGCTTAATAATACTCTTTTGAATATTTTATATACGAATATGCCAAATTTTTCATGCGATAAGCAAAGGTTGTAGGGGTGATAACAGGTCGGGTCAGACCCAGACCGGACTCGATCAGACCCGACCTAAAAATAAAAATATATGTATATTTAAATATATTTAAATATATTCCACATATTGGGACCCAAAAAATATTACCGGACCCAGACTCAACTATACCTTGACCCAAACCTGAATAGTATTCGGGTCTAAGACTTGGACCTGGACTTGATCCACCCGGGTCTAATTTTTGGACCTAGATCAGGTCCACTCCTCGAGTCTCAGGTCGAGTCCGGGTCCATTGCCACCCCTAGTATTGGGCGAGAACCATAGTTATAAAACATAGCACCAAGCGCATATGTTCGGTCTGTCAACTATGCATTGGTTGATCTAGTCTAAAATAAAAATTAAATTTGTTACAGAATTGGTCAAAAATTAATATTTGACCAGTAAAGCGATTCGTTTAATTTTAACCAACTAAATAAATATAACATTTAAAAATATGTATTTTATTTCTTAAAATATTGTTTTTGAATTTATCTTTTTAAAATCCAATTCAACCTAGTTGAATCGTTTTCCTTTACCAATCTATGGGCCGGTCGGAGCCGATGACATTGGCGGTTTCCATACTCAAAACCTTGGAGCGCTTTAATGTCACATCCCAGACATAAGATGCCAACGAAGTGGTGCGCTCATTGCATATGAGCATAAATGGAAATATAGCTGGGGAATGAGAATTGGGCATTCGTGGTTAAGAGCCTGGATGCCTTAACATAACATCTTAACCTCCCCTCCCACTGCCAACATATCAAAAAAAAGGGTTGAATTCCCTTATAATTCATACATAAATTTTTGTTAACATATCAAAACAAAAAAATTGAATTAAGCAATAATTCATGCATAAATTTTTTATAAATGTAGTATGTGAGAAGGGGATATTACATTTTTATACAAAAGGAACTATATGCTACACAGCAATACCATACCTCTTTTTTACACTTGTATAGAAAAGGAACTGTATGCTTCAAACCATATTTCTTAAGCGCAAGTATTGAGGTACTCTTACCCAATATCCACATACCATAGTTGAATGGGAGTTGTAATCGAGGTTCAAATCTAATTAAAAAACTGGGTAGCAATAAAAGCGTGCAATTACTCATCACCTATCCGTCTTTATATAAGGAGTTGTTTACAAAGGGACCATTTATCTTTTGTACAAGAAAGTCACAATCATTAATACTTATTAGATGTCAAATTTGATAGTTTAAGATGATTAATTAATAAATAATTTTTTAGAATTTTGTGTCTATTCAATGGCACTATTACAACAATCCATTTTAAAATTTAAAAGACGAATGATAGCAACTTTCATGTACAAAAAATAAATGGTCTCTTTGTAAACAATCTCTTTACATAAACATAGGCAATGGATGTGGTTTATAGGTATCATAGAACATTATCATATGGTATATATGACATTTTTCCTCAAGAATTTGATTGGCCATTCTATAGAAGGTGTTAACGAGACCTAAGATTTACTGTAAAAAAGAAAAAAGACTCTTCAAAACTTGTTGGGCAATGCAGTTTTGGTGACATAAACTGTTATAATGGACTTACAAATTTGCTTATACTCTCTTATAATGGCCTTAAAAATTTGCTTATACTCCACATTATAAAACTTTAATCTCCAAAAATGGTATAAATTTGACATATTTACATGCAAATAGATGAACTAAATAATGTGTTACTCTCAGTGCTTAAAATTTATTTATTTTTCATATTCATCATTACCAAAGCTATAATGATCGATTTGAAAGTTTATCGATTCTGAAACTAAATTATTCTTTCCGTTTATATGCGACTTACTTTTCATCAAGACGACCTAGGCCTATCATCATGCATGCAGCAATTAATAAGGGAAACATTTCAATATTTTTATATGCCACTATATATAGGATATTATAGATATGTCACCTATCTTCCGGCCATCAAGGACGATCATAATTTGACACTTAAATAATATTTCATTTTTAATTTTTTTTTTACCAGTCCTCTTGAAATAAAATTTGAGGCGATCCTTCAATAGGGCGGACCTAAATTTTTTTCCTAAAAGTTATTTCTAAGAAAATAAATTAACTATAAAAAGGACACAAAACCGTTGATTTTAAATACAGGGAGATCACGATCTCTTGTCAATTCGAATGCAAATCAAGTGGTTGTAAGTATAAAAAAAAAAATTCTTGATATTTGTAACACCCCAAGCCATCCAAATTATCATCTAATGACTTGGAGCAATTGTGACCTTGTACTAAAGATAAATAGTCAACGATCCCATAACCATAATACCATGTTATAAAGATTAATAGTCTCATAATATACAACCATAATATCCCACCAAGTTTTAAAGGTATTTTAGTTATTTATTTTATAAAAAATATTTTATATATTTTTTAAGACGTACCCCTAAGGGCACACCTCATATTTTGTTTAAAGATGATTAGTATAAAGAACTTGTGAAATAAAATATTCCAAACCACCTGGTCAAATTAGACTCTAATGCACAATAATAGGAACTTTCCAATGGCAAATATATATGGGTGCAGAGCCTAAGCTCTAAACAATCAAATTGGAGCCTACCTCCAAATAGTATCGAGAAATGTGGTTTAATATCGAAAATCTTTGTAATAGCCTTTAAATATATTTTCTTATTTAATTATAAAGTTTAAAGCTTCAAAATTAGTATAAATCATATCTATGAAAACTTGAAAATTAACGGTCCAAAAATGTGTTACAAAATACATTATTTCTAAAACTTGCAATCCCCATGCATATTGATGTCAAGATGATCAATTTGAATATATTTTGACATCAAAACAACATCTTCTAGTGAAATTTTTGAAAGGGGCTCAATTTTGATTATTTAGAGCCTCGGCTCTATATAAACTTTTCCCAATATATATTCCTCCTTCATTGGAAATTTGGAACACTCTCTCCCTCTCTGCTTTTCCAAGCTTTCACCACAATAACCTCCACAGCACCCCGCCTTGTACTTAAAATGTCCAGCATGAATTACCTTAATCTTAGAAAAACAAAATTCTAACTCATTGAATGCATTGCCTTCTCATAACCCCCTGCACATGATTCAAAACAATAAAAAACCCAGGATCCTCCCCTATAGTCAAAATCTCCAACATGAATTACCTTAATCTTAGAGAAACAAAATTCTAACCCATTGAATGCATTGCCTTCTCATAACCACATGCACGTGATTCAAAACAAAAACAAACCCTCCCCCGCCTCAAAAAAAAAACAAAAAAAACACTAGGTTTCGTTCAACTACTAACCCAAAACAAAATGGTTACTCATTCAAATAGCCATGATCAGAACGGAAGTTGAAATGAATTATTACATTCACTTTTTCTTCTCTCCAACTCCAGCAGACCTGTATCAAAGGGAAAATCAAATTCCCAATTAGACATTCTATATAATTATACACGCCAACCTAATCTTTCTTCTCATTAATAAACAACTCTGCCAGAATTTCAATAGAAAAATAAGCCAGATAGATTTTAATGTAGTTGCCACAATCCAATGACCACAGCTGTATGCATCTTTATTAGGTGACATCTTATGAAAGCATTTTTTTAAACTAATATCCATGAAAAAAACAATTTTTTAAACAAACAATAAAAATAAGGCAAATTTGCAACACAAGACCACATGCATAAACACTTTCTCCAAAAAACATCACTAGCCTACTATCCCGACTAAAACTACAACCAACCCATGCTCAAGGGACAGCTCTGTAATGTGATCTCAGTTGTTTTTCTCTCACACAGCTCCTATGGTTTGAAATTTCTCAACAATGATATCTCGATTAGAGAAAGTTTGGGCATGGCAACCCTGGTTTTGATCAAATTGATGGCAAAGATTCAGCCATGGCTACTCTGGTTTTTAAGGTGGTTTTACAGATAATATTTTGAAGGGAGCAGTGAGGCTTTACGGGGGCCCGGTTCATTTTTTATTTTTCAGGATTTTATGCCTATTGAACTCGAAGTAAATTAGTACAAATTTGCTATGGAGTTGAATTAAGTTTATTTCCATTGAATTAATTGCTTGGGTGATGCTTAATATTTGACTGGTTTCTTCAAATAGAGCTGGTAATGAAGGACAAGGGTGACAAAATTTGGTTTGAAAAGGTGGAGAGAGATTGTAACTAACACGAACATGCTTAATTATGGACTCACTTTTTATGATAAGTATAATTTGTTTTAGGTTAATCTCTTCCTTGCTGAAAAATCAATTAGTGAAGAAAAATGACTTCAAGAAATGGATTGAGGATCAACAACATGGATTGTTTTAATTACAGAGATGTGGGAGAGCTGCTGGTCTAGCGAGCGCAATGTTCAAAAACACGGAGGCGGCCGCCTAGGCGGTTTGGGTTCTGGACCGCCTAGGCGAGTGCCCAGACACAGGTGGCTTGCCTTTTGGGGAAGTGCAGATCTTTGTGGATTTTTGGACCCCCCATTTCATTGTATATAGAAATGACTTTTTTATCTAATAAATTTTTTATATAATATATTGTTCAGAACTCATAAATACAGATCCAACATAAACATTTATGACTTTAAGACTGTAAATTCAATAGTTAAAACTCAAAAGTCAAACTTGAATCCATTTACAAGAAGTGAAAATTGTAAATACATACACAGAAGCAAGATTAGTCATTAAAAAAAAATAAAAAAATGGTCATCAAAAAATTACAAATAGGAAATAAAGTAAAAATACTTGCTACATTGACCTTTTAATATATGGGATTATATACAATGAGACCATTTACCTTTGAGGTATACAATGAGACCATTTACCTTTGATACAAGGTGGTTACAATTACCTACAATCATCCGATGTGAAATTTGATAGCTTGGATGTGTCACAAAGTTCGAAAAAATTTCTTTTGAAGTTTGAGTTTAATCAATGGAATAATTGTAGCCACCCAATTTCACATCCAATGGTCAAGATTAATGTGACCACCTTGTACTAAAGGTAAATGGTCTCATTCTATGCTTTCCCTTAATATATTGAATTCTTATTAAGCCAAAAAATAAAATCGAAAAAACATATTAAACATATAATTATTTAATAAGAAATTGTTAAACTAACTTAAAAAAATTGTGGGGATTAAAGTAATGGTTTATGAATCATCAAACTCATGTTTAAAACTAAGAAAACAGTTAAAAACGATATTCATTCAATTTGGGGACAATGGACTTTTTTATTGAATTGCTTTCGCAAAGACCCAAACTACATATCAAAAAGGAAAAAGAATAATGCAAATAGTCATTAACATATCAAATATATATCATAAAGTATCACAAAAAAAATACAAATAGCAAAGAATAACTCATAAGACATTGTGAAAAAACAAATATATAACCTAGTACAAACTATTGAAATACACCAACCTTTTTGAAGTGGAATCGAGCCAAACCCAAATGTTTTGATTCCCAAATCTCCTCTTTTATGACCACTAAAATCCTCAAAAAGATTGGGGATGAATATCCTTTAATTTCGTGACCATTCGACGAGGTTGGAAAAAATTTGATCTCTCTACAAATCTTCAAAATCCTGTTTTTTTCATGTTTTTTCTCACTCTAAACTTCACCAACAATGTTTTTGGGAGCAAGAATAGCCCCTAAAACCCTTTCCCCCCCTTTTTAGGGGGTAAAATGACAATTCTAGACATTGCCCGAGTTTGTTTTTCCGCCATTGGGCAATAGGCACCCACCGTTTATGCCGCCAAGGTGGGGGGGAGAATATAACTTATATACAATATGGGAAGTATAGAAAGCATTTGGAGTTGGGGAAGTAAAGGGAATTTATTGGGTTACGTCAAGGTAAGGAGGAAAAAAAATCCCTTGGACCTGGCATGGAGGGGATCGGATGTAGATCTAACCGGGGGTGGTAAGGCCTCATGTAGGAAGTTTTCAGTTGAGAGACACCTTCCCTTGGCAGAGGGCCTATGGTGTACTATAAACTTACCTAAACAGGAACCACCCAAAAGCCACATTATCACAATTTTATTTTGAAAGTTACATATCACAGCTATGTAGGAAAATCAAGTAGATCCTCAATTATTTGATAATTGTTTCCCTTTGTAATTTCATCCACACAAAAAATTTGTCATTAAGTCAAATATGTTTCTTTCATATGGACAAGAAAGCAAGAACTCTCTTCCACCTATGTAGCCATTACCATTCATCCCACTTATAGGCAATCAACACCCTAAGCATATACATATACATCATTACAAATTCTTAACAAAAAAAATGAACATTAATTGTATTGCACAACAATGGGACTAGCTTTGATATACACATGTGAGCTAATTGGATCACTTTCATCATTTTAATTAAGGTGATTTCATGATTGCATTTGGAATTTATTCATGTTACAAACCTTTTAATTTAGGAAAAGTTCTCTATGCACATATCAAAATGTGCGTCCCCCGAGGCACAGGACATCCATCTTAAAGATGTATGTTAGCTGGTGGTCCCACTTAAAAAAATAAAAATCAATGGGCTATAGATTTTCTTCAAAAAATATCATTTATAGTTTTTTTATCATTTATTTATTTTACATATTCACGATCTCCATGTCAAAGATCATATATACCTTCAAAATTAGGTCCAAAATCCATCTGAAAAAATAAATTTTGAAGAGTAGACTCATATGTAATGAGTCCTAGGGCTCATAGAAACCATGTCCTTTAATTTATAAACAAATTGCCTTCGAGGACAATAAACAATTGCATCACCTAGACAAAATTGAAATTTCGTTCAAAAGATATTTCTTAATCCAAAGACATGAAAACATGTTAGAAAAGGTCAACATTAAATGTCGATATTCATTTTTTTCCTCATAAAGAAAAATGAGGAGCCTGCTGGGGGCTAGAACATTATTTCAATGAAAATGAATGACTTATCACATGATTGAACTATTGCAATGTCTTTCACCTCCCATAATCCTTGAATAACGAGTCAAAAGGAGACTCTTGCCATATTAAACAGTAGGATGTGCATAAAAGCTAACTAATTTAGCCAAGCTAACAGTTTGTCATGTTATATAAAAGTAAAAAAATATGAAGAATATCGAATCTTGAAACTTAACTAAACTAGTGAACAATGATTTATGGAGCTAACATGTCAGGTCAAAAAGTTAGCAGAAGCCTAATTAAACAGTTTTGAATTACCAAACTAAGACTGATCAGATTCACCTGAGCATAAGAGCAATACAGCATATCTTGATTACATGTTTTAAAAAAAAAAATCAATAGATCTCTTTGACAACGTAATATTAATTGATTAGACATTTAATTCAGATGTAATATTAATAAATGCAAATAATGTACATATAAGAATGAACTTCTATCCAATTACCTCATCTTACGAAGAACACTAGACATCTCTTCACGCTTCTTCTTCGCCCTCTTGTGTGTGCCTAACTTTCTCTTTGCCACTTTTAATGCACGCTTATCTTTCCCAACTTTCAGCAACTCAGTAATCCTCTTCTCATATGGTGCAAAGCCCACAACTTCCCTGATCAGGCTCCTAACAAATAGTTCTCTTTTACTACTTTTCTGGTCAAACACAAAATTTAGGTCTGAGAACATGTGCTGTAATTCCACATTACTAAATAAATAAATAGTTTATATTAAGATATCACATAAATTTAAAGCAAATATCAAGAACAAATTTAGAAAAGAAAAATCGAGCAAAAGAAAGCTTTTAGGTGAAATAATATTTCTCTATATATACTTGAAGAATTACTGCACATTACAAGTGGAGTGGTACTCCCAATGCTTGGCTCTAGCCAATGTTGGTGAAACTCATTCCCCTTGGATACCCAAAAAACATCAAAACATAATTACAGGAAACCAAACACTACTTATTACAAAAAATAAAAGAGTTTCAGAAAGATGAACATGAAAATAAAGAAAATGCTACAACAATAGAAAACATGGCTTCAGAGATAAGGACTCACCCCTTTTCTGTCTGAGGGGCGAGGAGCAATCTCTTTTTTGGTGACAATGTGGCCTTTATTTAGTCCTACAAAAAGGCCAGTGTTTGGCAGTGATGGAGCCATCACTAGTATGCTTTAAGCCTGTGGTCACGCGGATTACTCTTAGCTTAAACCCATAATACAAGATGACGCATAATGAACTACATTACTTAGTGGACTTCAATTATCAATATCAAAAAAGTTACTGTGCTAAAACTCGGGGCTCAGGCTAGTCACTGAGACCCAACACCGGTTCCGAGTTCTGGGGCCTGCCATCTTATTATTTACATAGATTCAGCCAAGTCAGCCGATTCAGACACACTGACTCAGGCTTGGGATCCCAGCAAGTCCCAACCCAAGTCCTTGTATCCAACATTGATCAAGTTTCATTTAAGGAAAGAAAAATACCAATAAAAAACATGAGTATGGAATATAAAAATTCAGAGCAATTGATGCAAACAAGAACCCATGAGAAAATTAAAAGTCAATTTCTTTTAACTTTACTGATAAAAAAATTTCATTAACATAAATTCCCATTTGGTAAAAAAGGAAAAAGAATAACATGAGAACAAAACACCACACCAATAAACCTACGTAAAAAAGAGAAATTCAGGAAACAAAAGATCCGTGGAGGAACAGCTCAGACTACCGTTAAAACGAACTAAATCAGTCCATATAATATAAAATATATACATAAAAAACAGCTATAAAGTGATACATACAAATATTGGTATGTTCACTACTTCACTTTTTGAAAACAGTGAAAAATAACTCACATTTCTTTTCACTCATTTAAAGTAAACTAAGAAGACTAGAAAACAAGAATGCCACATTACATTACATGACTTCAATAAAAATATGAAGTTCTATTTAGAAAGCAGATGAATTGGGATCAATTATCTGCCTAAAAAATCATAGTGTCTCAAAAAGAAAAAAAAAACCCATTCACTATGATGAACATGTATAAAACATTTGCAATATTCTTAAAACAAACAGAAATAGACTTTTCATCTAACACAAAAATCTAGTTCCATAATATTTAAATGCAGACCTCACAAGAATAAACACTAATTTTGTACTCGAATCACAGACGAACATCTTACAAGACAACACATAAAATAAACAGAAGTAATCAGGGTGAAACAAAAACAGGGAAATAAACATAAAAACCCAATTAACATAGATTCATACAAACAAATTTGATGGAATAAAGCATTTCAAAGCACAAATAATGTTTAATGCATATTCTTCCATAAAATTTTATATAAGAAAAACTTACGGTTCTAAAACACTCGTTTCATAGTCAGTTTCAAGGAAAAAAAAATATAAAAAATTCAGAAGAAATAGGGTTAGGGTTTCAAGATGAAGCAAAGCTGTCTTACCTTGAGCAACTTCTCTGGGAATTGTCAAAATAGAAAAGGGTTTGAATTTATAAGTGTTACTGATGACAAAGGACGGTAACCACCCAATGTTTTATAAAAATACCCCATACATCCCAATCGTATCATACGACGAGCTGTGTTTTATTAGTGGCGATGTGCCGAAGGCCCATACTGTAGCAATATTACAAGGAAAATTTGAGTATCTTTTTTTTTTTGGTGAGTGGCGTGTGCCGATAGGGCCATGCTGTAGCTGTATTAAAAGAAAAAATTGAGGTTTTTTTTTTGCTTAGGGCTGAGTCAATAGGGAAAAGGGCTGCTACCCGTGGTGGGAATTGAGCTTAAGATATAATGGGCTGCTACCCATTGTGGGAATTGAGCTTAAGACATAATGGGATGCTACTGATGGTGGGAATTGAGCCTAAGACAATGCTGTAAATTGTAAGAGCTAACCAATTAAGTCCAAGTTATTTTTTTAAAAATAATAATAATAATAATAATAATAAATTAGCAATATGAAAAGAGGGAACTTGCAAGGAATTTTATAATAGAAATTTATCAAATTACTCATCAGAGATGAACTATTTAACATTTCATACATTTGCAACTATTTCACTTTTTATGTATATTTTATAAGTACCTTAAAATTAAATTCAAATATATATTAAAATGTTCATCTCTCATGAGTAAAGTGAAAATTTTATATTTTTATAAGTATCTATGTGGGCAGGCCCACGTCCATGTCCAACTAGTGAAGATTGCAAGGCCATATTGCAATCTACATCATCTAACTAATGGTGCAGGTTTTCAGGAGGGCATATGAGGGCCTACCCACATCAAACAATTCACCGTTTTATAATAGTAGAAAGTTAGGCGGACATGAGCATAATTTTTCCAAAAAAATATATTGTCACACCCCAAGAATTTACAATACTGGTATTCTTGAGATGTGACAGACAAAACATATATACATCAATTGATAGGACAAATTTACAGTGGCGAGGTCTACAAAGTAAATAAAGAAAGCTAGCACAACAACAGTATCTTCCAAGGTTGATCTTGACTAGCACTCAAAATGAATCCGCAGTTATCCTGAAAAAATGTTTACCATAGTTTGATGAGTTTGGCTACTCAGTAAGTGATCGTCATAATCCTAAAAATAATCATGATTGAAAGATATCAATATTTTCCAAAATGAGATCTATTAACAGAAATGCATCAACAGTTTCACTTTCAATAAATACATAATTAAGCATAATCCGAGTAATTGAAATGCTTATAACACTTTTAACGGCAGTACATAATTCAAAGGATTTCACAAAATACCCTACTGGCGTCCCAAATAGGTCAATTATATACCCCATCAGCATCCTGATGGGTCCACTTAATCCCTATCGGCGTCCCAGATAGGTCCACTTAATCTCTGTAGGTCCACTTATACCTCATCGGCGTACCGGATGAGTCAATTTAATCCCTACCGGCATCCCAGATAGGTCCACTTATACCTCACCAGCGAACCGGATGAGTCCACTTGCATACTTAAATTATTTCTAAATCTCTTTAAACATTCGAAAGCAGCAATATCATGTACTCAACATATCACTGAAATCATTAATATGAATTTCACTTAAACCATTAATAACAGTCACTCTCTATAACATTTCAAAAATAACCAATCAAATATTTTGGGCTCAAATTTAGAAAGGTAGCAGTTTATAAAGGCATTCTAGCATAATTGCCAATTTAATATGTATAGAAAAACTCTTGTAAAAATTCAAGAATACGGAATTATCACAATTTATGGGATATCAATCCACAAATAAACATTTAACAACAATACTATAATCAATTGCAAAAATGTCAATTTTTTTAAATAATAAGGCAGTCATTTGCACATGAATTTTACAATGTCTAAATATTCAGAACAGTAGAAAGAAATATCACAATTTTACTAAAAGCAGAAATATCACATTTATTTCTAACAATAAACAAGAAAAATAAATAAATTTATTTTTCTAATTTACAGCATTCAAAATTTCTAACATAGATAAAATATCACAATTTTTATTAAAAAGATTATTTTTCAAGATAATGAGGTCACGTGCACATAAAATTTATCGCGCCTAAAATTCATGATAATAAGCAGAAATAATTATTTCATTTCATTTTTAAAAAGAATGGATTATTTTTCTAGACAATGGGGTCAATTACACACAAAACTTATAAAATAAAGATCCTAGACGGAAATATCACTATTTATTAAAAACAGACTATTTTTCAGCGAGACGATGTCACTTACTCACAAATATTTGAGAGGGAGCTTCCGATAAAAATTCGGTTCGAGAGAGGAGTTCACTGTGTTTCGACCACAGAGAGAGAGAGATCTCAAAATTTTCTAGGGTGGGAGTGCTCACCTCCCCTATTTAAATTCTTATAACGTATTATTATATTATTTTATTACGCTCTACCTCATACCTGAGGTGTCGCGTTAAGAGTTTGCTTTTAACATACGAAAACCACGTCCACTAAAGGACGTGGCAAGCAGCAAGCAGCAGCAGGCAAAAGCAGCAGCAAGCAAAAGCAGCAGCAAGCAAAAGCAGCAGGCAAAAGCAGCCAGCAATAGTTTAAACCAAGTAAAAACTTTTGAAAATAGTGATGGTCCACAAGGACCATCATACTCAAACAGACCATCACCTATTTAAAAGCATCTTTTCTCCTTTTTTTTTTTTTTTTTGAAATTTTAGGATTGTTACATTCTTCCCCCCTTAAAGAAATTTAGCCCTCTAAATTTTGTGTACCTGATTACTGAAAAAGATAGGGGTATTTTTCTCTGATTTCGTCTTCTCGTTCCCAAGTCGACTCTTCTCTTGAATGGTACTGTCATAATACACGGACCAAAGGAATCTCCTTGTTACGCAACACTTGCACTCTTCTATCCAGTATCAAAATTGGCTGCTCAATGAAGGATAGGTCCTTCCTGATCGGTAAAGGTTCATATTTTAAGATATGGGATGGGTCGGGCTGATATTTTCGTAGTGAAGATACATGAAAGACATTATGGACATTTGCCAATTCGGGTGGTAAGGTAAGTCTATAAGTGACACCTCTGATTCTTTCCAGAATTTTAAATGGTCCGATGTAACGTGGGCTCAACTTTCCTTTCTTGCCGAATCTCATAATGCCCTTTATTGGTGAGATTTTTAGGAAAACTCAATCACTTTCCTCAAATTCAAGATATCTCCTTCGGTTATCGGCATAACTCTTTTGTCGACACTGAGCTCTCCTGAGCCTTTCACGAATTAATGCTATTTTATCTGTGGTTATCTAGACAATTTCTGGCCCCAAAAGCTTTCTTTCACCAACCTCGTCCCAACATATGGGTGACCTGCATTTCCTTCCATACAGGGCTTCATATGGTGTCATTTGAATACTGACTTGGAAGCTATTATTATAAGAAAACTCAATCAGGCGTAAATGGTCATTCCAGCTTCATGTAAGGTCAATAACACAGGCCCTCAGCATATCTTCCAAGGTTTGGATGGTCCTCTCCGATTGTCCATCAGTTTGGGGGTGAAAGGCCGTACTAAAGGTGAGTCTCGTCCCCATGGCTGACTGTAGTCTAGCCCAAAATTTAGAAGTAAACCGAGTATCCCTGTCCTATACAATATTGACAGGAACTCCATGCAATCGCACTATTTCCTTAATGTACAACTGAGCCAGTCGATCCAAAGTGTACGTCGTGCGAATCGGTAGAAAGTGGGCAGCTTTGGTCAACCGGTCCACAATGACCCAAATGCTATCATGTCCTGAATTTGTTCTAGGCAAGTCAGAGACAAAATCCATAGAGATGTGCTCCCACTTCCATTCTGGCACGGGTAAAGGCTGCAACAACCCAGTGGGCCTTTGATGTTCAGCTTTTACTTGCTGGCATGTTAGGTATTTAGACACAAATAGTGCTACCTCTTTTTTCATATTATTCCACCAAAAGGTTTTCTTCAGGTCCTGATACATTTTAATACTTCCGGGATGTATCGTATAACGAGAATGATGTGCTTCTTCTAAGATAGCTTTCTTTACACTCTTATCATTCGGGACACAAACCTGACCTTTGAATTTTAGCAAATCCTCACTACATATAGAGAATTCATCTCTCTTTCCTTGCTTCACCTCTTCTACAATTGTTATAAGCTGGGGTCTTTCTTTTGTGCCAATCGAATTTGTTGGATTAATTGGGGTTCCGCCTTAATATTGGCAATCATACTTACCACACCATTAATGAACGGAGTTGGATGCCAATCCACTATTTCCTCTAACAATCGTATTTCTTGGATCATTAGATGAGCTAAGACTCCCGTAGATTTTCTACTTAGAGCGTCGGCCACAACATTAGCTTTTCCTAAATGATAATGGATTGTACAATCATAATCTTTTAAGAAATCCATCCATCTTATCTGCCGCATATTTAAATCCTTCTGAGAGAAAAGGTATTTCAAACTCTTATGATCCGTGTATATTACGAATTGCTCATCATATAGATAATGCCTCCATATTTTCAAAGCGAATACTATTGCAGCTAGCTCCAAATCATGAATTGGATATTTTTTCTCATTTTCTTTCAACTGTCTGGATGCATATGCCACTACTTTCCCATATTGCATTAATATACAACCCAAACCTTTATGTGAAGCATCACTATAAATCACAAATCCCCCACTCCCCTCAGGAATAGTTAAAATAGGTGTTGAAGTTCATCGAACTTTTAGTTCTTGAAAACTCTCCTTACATTCATTTGTCCACTCAAATTTGACATTTTTCTGTGTCAATCGAGTCAATGGGGTTGTGATTCGAGAAAATCCTTCTACAAATTTTCTGTAATATCCTGTCAATCCCAAAAAGCTTCGAACTTCAGTCACATTACTTGGTTGTTTCCAATTAACAACGGCTTCAACCTTTGAAGAATCAACTGATAGACCTTCCTTTGACATGGCATGTCTTAAAAATGTCACTTGTTCAAGCCAAAATTCACGTTTACTAAGTTTGGCATACAATTTATTTTCTCTTAATATTTGCAATACCATTCTTACATGCTGCTCATGTTCCTTCTGATTCTTGGAATAAATTAAAATATCATCGAAGAATACCACAATAAATTTATCCAAAAAGGGCTTAAAGATCCGATTCATCAAATCCATAAATGCAGCCGGTGCATTGGTTAATCCAAAAGGCATGACTAAAAATTCATAATGGTCATACCTTGTTCTGAAAGCTGTCTTGAGTACATCTTCACTTTTAATCTTAAGCTGATGGTATCCAGATCTAAGATCAATTTTTTAAAACACTTGTGATCCTTATAATTGATCAAATAAATCATCAATTCTAGGTAATAGATACTTATTTTTCACTGTCAATTGGTTCAACTGTCTATAATCAATACACAATCTCATAGTCCCATCTCTCTTTTTGACAAACAGTACTGGAGCACCCTAAGGTGACACACTGGGCCTGATAAAACCTTTATCTAATAATTCTTCCAATTGTTGTTTCAGTTCTTTAAGTTCTGCAGGAGCCATTCTGTAAGGTGCCTTAGAAATTGGTGCTACCCCTGGCAATAATTCAATGGAGAATTCAATTTCCCTGTCAGGCGGTAATTCTGGCAATTCTTCAGGAAAAACGTCGGGAAATTCTCGGATAACCGGAGTGGTATCCAAATTTATTTATTCCTTCCTATCTTCTTTGATATAGGCAAGAAAGCCTTGACACCCTTTTCGAAGGAGGCGATTAACTCGAATACAAGAGATTAAATATGATGGGGAGTCTTTTTTGACACCATTGAAGTAAAATACTGATTGATTCGAAATACTAAAGGTAACAATTTTCTTATAACAATCAATACTTGCATGGTATGCAGAAAGCCAATCCATGCCTAAAATTACATCAAAATCTTGAATTTTCAGGAGTATTAAATCAACCAACAGTTCCTTTTCTTCTATCTTTATTACACATGATTTGTACATTATATTAGTGTTAATTGAATCTCCCATCGGTGTGGCTACCTCTAGAATGTATTCTAATTGTTTTGGTTCTACCTTTAAGTGGCATGCAAAGTGTTGTGACACAAATGAATGAGTAGATCCAGGATCAATCAAAACATGAGCTACTTTTTGGAAGATAGTAAGAGTACCTTGGATCACTGATTTTGAGGCCTGAGCGTCTTGCTCGGTAATCGCAAATACTCTTCCCTTCATCTGAGGCTTTGGAGCTATCTCTCCCTGCTTTGGAAGCTGTTGTGTCTGTAAGCTAGGACATTGTTTAATATGGTGTCCCAATTTTCCACATTTAAAACAGACTCCGGTATTCCAATAACAAGGGCTTGATCCATGATTTTTCCCACATTTTCTACATGGTTCTATTGGGTTTTGAAATGGCGAGGGCCTTGGCTTCTTGTTTGGCCTTTCAAACTATTATCGATTAGATGATGTAGGTCTAACATGACTGTTCTGATTTTTCGTCATTTGGTAATCTTCAAAATCTTTTTCGACAATTTGGGCACGATCCACTATTTCAGCATAAGTTCTTAATTTCAAGACTGATATTCTGCTTCTAATTGCTGGCCTAAGACCCCTTTCAAATTTCTTCCCCTTTCTTGCCTCATTGTTAATCATATGTGGTGCAAACCTGGCCAATTCAGTAAACTTGGCCTCGTACTGTGCTACTGTCCTATTTCCTTGGATTAATTCTAGAAATTCCATTTCTTTTTTGTCTCGAATAAAATCTGGGAAATATTTTTCATTAAATGCCTCTAGAAATACTTTCCAAGTCAAGGTTTTGTTTTCTTTGACCAATACTCCTTTTGCCATTCGCCACCAGTGTTGTGCCTCACCTTCTAATATAAAAACTGCCAAAGCCACCTTCCTATCATCAAGACATTCCATAACCTCAAATATTTTTTCCAATTGCATAATCCATCCCTCGGCTTCCAGTGGGTTTACAACACCCTTAAAAGAAGGTGGGTTTAATTTCTTAAATTGTTCGATATTACTCCCACCATTTCTTGTAACTGACTGCCTGGGTGGATTGTTGTTTTCCATCTGATGTTGCATTAGAGCAACCATATTTTCCAAGGCTTTGTGAATTCCTTCCATATCAACTTCAGCTATTCTGGATATTGACTTTTCCCAATCTGTATACACAATAAATGTGATTTTAAGTACATTCTTTTTAAATTTCCTAAGGATCTTAAACCTATTGCTCTGATACCATAATTGTCACACCCCAAGAATTTACAGTACTGTTATTCCTGAGATGTGACAGACAAAACATATATACATCTATTGATGGGACAAATTTAGAGTGGCGAGGTCTTACAAAGTAAATAAAGAAAGCTACCACAACAACAGTATCTTCCAAGGTTGATCTTGACTAACACTCAAAATGACTCCGCAGTTATCCTGAAAAAATGTTTACCATAGTTTGATGAGTTTGGCTCCTCTGTAAGTGATCATCATAATCCTAAAAATAATCATGATTGAAAGATATCAATATTTTCCAAAATGAGATCTATTAACAGAAATGCATCAAAAGTTTCACTTTCAATAAATGCATAATTAAGTATAATCCGAGTAATTGAAATGCTTATAACACTTTTAACGGCAGTACATAATTCAAAGGATTTCATAAAATACCCTACTGGCGTCCCAAGTAGGTCACTTATATACCCTATCAGCGTCCTGATGGGTCCACTTAATCCCTATCGGCATCCCAAATAGGTCCACTTAATCCCAGCAGGTCCACTTATATCTCACCGGTGTACCGGATGAGTCCACTTAATCCCTACCGGCGTCCCAGATAGGTCTACTTATACCTCACCGGCGAACCGGATGAGTCCACTTGCATACTTAAATTATTTCTAAATCTCTTTAAACATTCGAAAGCAGCAATATCATGTACTCAACATATCACTGAAATCATTAATATGAATTTCACTTAAACCATTAATAGCAGTCACTCTCTATAACATTTCAAAAATAACCAATCAAATATTTTGGGCTCAAATTTAGAAAGGTAGCAGTTTGTAAAGGCATTCTAGCATAATTGCCAATTTAATATGTATAGAAAAACTCTTGTAAAAATTCAAAAATACGGAATTATCACAATTTATGGGATATCAATCCACAAATAAACATTTCACAACAATACTATAATCAATTGCAAAAATGTCAATTTTTTTAAATAATAAGGCAGTCATTTGCACATGAATTTTACAATGTCTAAATATTCAGAACAGTAGAAAGAAATATCACAATTTTACTAAAAGCAGAAATATCACATTTATTTCTAACAATAAACAAGAAAAATAAATAAATTTATTTTTTTAATTTACAGCATTCAAAATTTCTAACATAGATAAAATATCACAATTTTTATTAAAAAGATTATTTTTCAAGATAATGAGGTCACGTGCGCATAAAATTTATCGCTCCTAAAATTCATGATAATAAGCAGAAATAATTATTTCATTTCATTTTTAAAAAGAATGGATTATTTTTCGAGACAATGGGGTCAATTACACACAAAACTTATAAAATAAAGATCCTGGACGGAAATATCACTATTTATTAAAAACAGACTATTTTTCAGCGAGACGATGTCACTTACTCACAAATATTTGAGAGGGAGCTTCCGATAAAAATTCGGTTCGAGAGAGGAGTTCACTGTGTTTCGACCAGAGAGAGAGAGAGATCTCAAAATTTTCTAGGGTGGGAGTGCTCACCTCCCCTATTTAAATTCTTATAACGTATTATTATATTATTTTATTACACTCTACCTCATACCTGAGGTGTCACGTTAAGAGTCTGCTTTTAACATACGAAAACCACGTCCACTAAAGGACGTGGCAAGCAGCAAGCAGCAAGCAGCAGCAGGCAAAAGCAGTAGCAAGCAAAAGCAGGTAAAAGCAGCAAGCAAAAGTTTAAACCAAGTAAAAACTTTTGAAAATAGTGATGGTCCTCAAGGACCATCATACTCAAACAGATCATCACCTATTTAAAAGCATCTTTTCTCTTTTTTTTTTTTTTTTGAAATTTTAGGATTGTTACATATATAGTAATAATTTATTAAATATAAACAAGTTTTAAAAATATAAAAAACATTTATATAAAAGTATTTCCTACCCATAGTAAAAACTCCTATCAAAGTAACGTAACATCTTTTCTTCAACAAAGCAAGAATCATGTTAGAAATAAACTAGTAAATAGTTAAGAGTTAAAAAATGAACTAACTATAAAACAAGTATTTTTAAAGATAAAAAAAAAAAACCTCCAAATAATAAACTTCCTATGCAACTTACCCCCAACCAAACTTCTTTTTCCACTTTTTACCCGACAATATACTTTCTTAACAAATACCTCCAGTAAAAAAAAAGTATATTTTTTTAATGAAAATACCATTTTTCGTACATAAAAAATTAATTTTGGCCGGACATTCACATGGGCTTACACATAGTACTAAAAATTACATGGGCTGCCAAACCGCCATGTACCAATTGCCATACGCCGTTAAACTAAAAAAAATGTTGGATAGCCTTCATTATATGTCGAGCCACATATATAGATATTCTAGACCGCATATATAGATTTGTTGGATTGCATATATAAAAGTGTTGGACCGGCGTATAGATCTGTCGGACCGCATGTTTGTCTAGGAACATAAGTGCCATACCACTATAGGGATATGTCGGACCCCATTTTGTCCAAGAGAAAAAGTGTTGGACTGCAATATACATTTGCCTCGGACTGTATAATTATCCAGAAAGAATAGTATCGGACCGCCATGTATATCTGCTAGACCGCACTTTTGTTCAGAGGAGAGAGAGGCATGGGTAAAAGTCAAGGTACAGTAGTTTAGTCATTCTTTTATTTTATTTTTGGTTAGGAGGATATTTGTTAAGAAAGTATATTTTGAGGTTAATACAATATGTGGTATATTTTGGGGTAAATACAATATTACCTTTGTATTTACCCTCGTCTCATTTTTCAATACTCATAAATGGGAAATCAGTGGGATATTTTAAAGCTTCACTGGTCTTAGACAAAGGGGCCCTATATCTCCTTTCCTATACACTATTGTAGGGAAGTCCTTTAGTCTCATGTTGGAAGGGGTTACTGAAAATCGTTTGCTGCAAGGTCTTCTTGTCTCTAGTCCCAATGTCTCTCATCTTCAACATACTGGTGATACATTGTTATCCCTTAAGGGGTCTTTCGATCAGGTTAAACACCCATGGTTGTTCCTAAAATGCTATTAGTTGGATTTTTGGTGCTAAAATAATGGCAAAGACTAGTTTAATAGGTCTCAATATACCATTTCCTGAGAGCCTTATTGGATGGGCTGCAAATAAGAGGTAATGCCCACCTACGTTTGGTGAATAGCAGACTGAATATTGCGACATGGCACCCACTAGTGAAAATGTGTAATTTTAAGCTGGACTCTTGGAAGACAAGGCATCTGTCCTTAGGGGTTAGCATCACTCTTATTAACGCCGGTTTTGTCTAACCTTCCAGTGTGTTATTTTTTTTCAATGAAAGCCCCTAAAACAGTCGTAAAAGAAGTTGGAGAAACTTATGAGAAACTTCTTTTTGGAGTTGAAGCTCTAAGAAAAGGAAGTTAAACCTGGTTAAATGGGTTGAGGTGTGCCTCCTAACGAAATAAGGGGATATGGGTTTGCGAAGCCTTTAACTCTTTAATATAGCTTTACTTACTAAGTGATGGTGGAGGTTAGCTTCAGGAAGGATGCAATCATGGAAGAAGGTCCCTTTCAATAAGTATGGTGTCGATGATTTGTTTTTCTTTCTAGAAACAGGACCGACAGAGTGCCAGTGATTTGAAAAGAAATTAACAAATACAGGGGTTTTTTCCTGGATATAGCATAATCTTGGTGGGGGGATGGCGATAAGACTAAATTTTGGTCCACTAAATAGTTGGGGGATTGCTCTCTTAAAGTTAAGTACCCTAAAATTTACATGATGTTGGCCAACAAAAAAATTATTGGTCCCTGAGGTTGTTTTTTATGAAGACTATAGGCTGACTAGGGACATTACTTTGAGATACCGAAGGTAGCAAATCAATTTGAAGACGTTTTCGATAATCTTTATAGCCACTTCCATTCTCCTGATAGAATCATGTGGGAGTAATGTTTTGATGGTTTCTTCTTGAGACTCTGCCCTGAAATTTTGGGATTGTAATATGCCTTATCGAGTTAAGGCATTTATGTGGCTGGTAAGTGGGATGGGTCCGCATACTTTTGATTCAACATCTGCATAAGAGGAGAATGATTTTGGCCAACGTTTGTATTTTCTATAAGGAGGCAGGCTAGACTAATTGATCATCTTTATCTTTATTGCCTTTTGGCTGCAAGTTTATGGGAGTGGGTTTTTTCAATGGGAAAATTTCATGTAGAACATTAATTTATCGTATTATTTCGTGGTAGATATTTTTTTTGTTTTTCTTTCAAACAGCATAAGAAAATATTTAAGAATTTTACATTTTCCACTCATCTCTTATCTCCCTCATTTATTGAATTTTGAACATAAAAATTAGCTCCAACAAATCTTTTTATACCATTTTATCTCAAAAAGTTTTTGAACATTCTTTTTTCCTTTCCACTTATTAAAAACGTATTTGAGTTGAAATGGTATAAAAAGATTTGTTTGAGCTAATTTTTATGATCAAAAGTTAATAAAATGAAAAATAAAATATAGAAGGTGGTAAAATCTTCAGGGATTTTCTTATACCGCTTGAAAGAAAAATTAAAAGAGGATCTACTATAAAATAATACGAGGAATCAGGATTCTATACAATTTTTTTTTTTTTCAAACTATGCTAAAAATTGCTCACCACTTCTTCTTGCATATCCCCTCTCATTGCTTTTCTCTAAATTGGGATTGGTTTTAATGAAAATACTGAATGGAGTGACAACATGCAAAAAACAACTTGGATATCTTAAAAACAATCGTCCTCAAAGACCTAATTTTTTGGGCACAGTCCTTATTAACGGGGCTCCCTAAGAAACACTTTGAGGCTAACCTAGATCAATTTTTGTTTTTCAAAATCTGCAAAGATGTCGTTATGGAATCCCACCACCTTTATTGGTTGGGTGAAGCTTGACTTTTTAAGATTAAGAAGGCCTCGTTATGGAATCCCCCATCTCTATTGGTTGGGTGAAACTTAACTTTGATATTAGTGTTAAAGACAATGCAGAAAGAGCAAGCTATGGGTCGTACTTAGATAACATGAAGGGGGATTATTTGGACATTGAATGGAGTCGTCCGGCCTTGCCGGGCAATTGAGGTTGAGCCCAGTAGAGCCCAGTAGTTTGAAGCATGGAGTGACAAGCTTAGACAGCTTCTGCTCTCGAGTGATCATTGAGGGGAATTCCTCTAATATTATTAAGTAGTGCACTAACCTCTCTTTCATTTCTTGAAAAATGGCTCAAAAGAAATCCTTTATACCTTTGTGCTTTTTTCTCATGTGAATAGGGAAAGGAACTTGCTAGCAAATTTCCTGCTAAGCCTGATTTACATCACTCTTCTTTTTCAAAAAAAATAAAAATAAAAAAATAAAAATAAATATATATATATAAAAATATATATATATATATATATATGAAAAAAGGAAGCAGTCCCCCTAACGAGTTTTTAACTAAGGGAGTGGAACTGAACTATGTTACGGAAGAAATAAAGTATACGTGCACGTTAATTAAAGTGAAAAAACACACCGCGCTCCCGCGGGAGCACGCTTGAGTGTAAAGGGACACTTCCCTTCGAAACATAAAAACTGAAAAAGATACAAGCCCTTATTCCTGATGGAAACGCACCATCCTTTTCGCACCTAGGCTTTCTGCAAGAGAGGGCGAGAGTTATTGAATTTCCTGCTAGGTTAGAGATAGCGAGAGAGAGAGAGAGTTCTTGAAATTTCCTGCAAGGTTCAAGAGTCGCAAATTATCGGTTTTGGGATCTTTAATATATTGTAGCGTTTTGTCTACTCCTCCAAAGGTTATTGCCCTAAAGGTGATCGCCATTTCTGCTGACTTCTTTGTTATTTCCTTGGATCGTCGGTCCATGGAGTATGAATGGTATTTTCACGAGATTCAGTTCTGGTTGTTTTATCCTGTTTTATATCTGATCAGGTTCATGAACGCTTGTTTTGCTCTTGCTTTTATTTTCAGTTTTTTCCATCCTCTATGTAAATGTGCGGGTTTTCATTTGAGTTATTTATAATTATTTGACGTTTAATGATCATTTAGAATTTAATTTGGAGGCCCTTTTGTTGAGATTTATGCAAAACCCATATAAAAGCTCCAAATAATGTGACATGCTGTTGTCTTTAAATAAAAAATAAAAAAATGTGACATGCTGTTATGAGTTTTTTTTTTTTTTTCTTTTCTATTATGATGATCATGCGCACAATATTGGGTCCTTTTCTCTTTTTATTTTATTTTATTTTTAATTTTTTAATTTTTAAATTTTAATTTTTATGTTTTTGGCTTGAGGGTATACTGAACGGCTTTCATTTTCTTCTCTCTTTTATTTTATTTATTTATTTTTTATTTGGTGGCTTTATCAGGGACATCAGTCCTTCTCCCTCTTTGTTTTTTTTTTGGTCGATATTTTCATTCATGCTCACTATATTAGGTTGATTACAGGCTTATTTTGTATAAAGGCTTGGACTTTGTAATATAAGCTGTAAGACCATTTTGAATGAGAAATATGAACTGACGGAAACACTGAACCATAGCAATATATTATGTGATTGCTTAAAAGAATAAAGTTTCATACATGGAATGTGGCCTAAGGATTATTGGGTACCTGTTGATACTTTCAGGCAATTAATGCAAAAATATTTTTGAAAATCCAAGGTTTCTGGGCAATTTTAGAATGTTAAGAACTTCATTTTCATCGTTTTCTAGAATTTCTGCAAGCATATTCCTAAGCTATGTTGAGGATTCTTTACCCATCTCAAGTGTTTCACAAAGATTGTTTGATTCTTTCTGGGTTTAATGTAAAATGTTGTCTTTTGTCATTTATAAAGAAAAATGTCATTTTGGACGGTTCGAACCTTATTTCTCTATGTGGAGATAATATAATGGATTATCTTTAGGTTTGGATAGGACATTGCATAGGCACCATGAATTTTTGTGAAAATCCGGACTAGTTATTCAAAGATATTATTTTGGGACTTTAAGATTTTTTCCAGGCTATGGTATAGCTTTGTCCTCAAAATGTTACCATGAATAGTTCTATACTACTTTAGAATTCCATAGAGCTTTCTCTTTGATTGCACAAATTTCCTAAGTTGGGATCCTTTTATGTTGTTGTATGATAATTTAAACTTGGTGGTTCATACTTACTACATTGATCAGACATCTCAAAAGAAACATTTATGTTATTTTCAGAGGTCACTTTGTTTAGAATAGAGATTCTCGGGCAGTGCATCCGGGACGCCAAAGCAAGGAATCGAACCCAAGACCTTAAACACCCATGAACCACAAGACACCATGACGGTCCATTAGGTCGTCTTCGAAGTTTACTTTATTGGTTATGATGTTTTCATGACATTTCACAATATCTTGGTAAGTTTATTAAATTGAATATTTGACACCTCTAAGACAATTATATAGTCGCTTAATTTAATTAACGACTGTTCTCAACCAGTTCTTTGATTCTAATGCTCTTGTTTTGATGTTCCTATGGTTCTAAGTGGTAGTTTATAAGTATTTGTAGTTTTATGTATCTAAAGGAGATCAATTTATTATTAGAAAAAAGGGAAATCAAATATGGCTAGCATTTCTATTGACATAGTAAAAAATGGTTCTCTGATGGTGTTCTTCCAACATAGATTTGAGTTTGCTTGTTTAACACAAGTACCCAAAATGCCCCTACTTAAATTTAAATGCCCAAAAAAATCACCTGAAACATGTAAAAAAGACCCCAAAATTGGAAAAAATGGGGGCATTTCTTGTTCTCTTTTTGGGACTGCCGGGGTTAGTCTCAACTGGTGGTCCAATTGTCCAGTCACTGGACCAGCCAATCCACCCGTTCTTGACTGGTTCGATGGCAATTCCCATATAGGGGGTCAGACCAGATCGGAATGGCCACTAGTCCACCTAAAAAGCATAAAAAGATCCCAAAATTGGAAAAGCATGGTTTTTTTGCCTTTTTTGTACTTATTGGACTTGCAATCTCGGTCACAAACAGGTGGACCCACCGGCCAGTAGACTTGTCAATCCAATGGTTCCATGGCCATTCCGGTCCACATGATTAGACCAGACCGGAATGGCCACTTGTCCTGATGTACTGGTCAAGTCCGGTTAAGTAACACTAGTATAGAATTTGTTACTTGGATTCTTTTCTTTTGGTGCCGTACCCATGTCGGACACGTACTGACACACATGAGACAAGTTATTCTGGATGTTGCTTCTTGTTTACTAACCATTAACTACATTAACTACATCATTTTACAGACTTGATCTTTTTTCTTTTTTCTTTTTGTTTTAAGGAGAAATATATGAATTCTGAAACATTTATCGTTTCAACCAAGGCATAATTGAACTTTTTGAACGGTGTTGGATTTTGTTGTCTTAAAATATAATATCTGATGGCCCTTACCTGTCAGATGCTAACTGAAGTATCCATGTCCATGCAATGTAGAGAATGGGAAAGTATTTGGAATAGCTTAAACAGCTGTCACGTGTTTTTTATAATTAACATAAGGCTGCAGCTAGGAATGGAAAGGAAACTAGGTTTTGATTGGACTTGTGGCTTGGGGAGCAGCTGCTATGTTTGATTTCGGGGCCTGTATGATCTAGTCTGGCCACAAAACCAGAAGTAACAGTGGCAGAAGTAGTTGAAGAATCTAGGCATCATGCCACTTGGACCCCATGTCTAAGAAGGGTACTCAAGGAGGAAGAATTCAAGGCTTTTAAGATCCCGCTGGCAGAACTACAGAAGTTACGTTTTTCGCATGTAAATATGACTTTCTAATATGGGCTTCTGATAGCCATGGGGTTTTCCTAGTGAAAACCACACACCACATCATAAGATGGAATCAAGATCCTAATCTCAGAGTTAGAAAAGTGTGGCTTATTTCTATTCCTCTGAAAACACTGGCCTCCAAATGGTTGGTCACCTGTATAAAATCCTTTCAATGGACCATTTGTAAAACTGAGGTATGGCCATTCCAAATGATCAGCTTTATGTGTAAAGCTGATCATGAAATAGTAGATCAATTGTTTTCTCATTGTTCCCATGCTACTGCTATTTGGTCTTCAGTTGGTTTTGTTTGATATTAGTTGGGACACTTCTACCTAAGTTGAGGCTTTACTTATGAAGTGGTTTAGCTCACCATTACATCGGCATTATCTTGTAGAGAATGACAATGATGGCTATAGTATGGGTAATATGGGAAAAGAGGAACAATAGATGCTTTAGGGATAAGAGACCCAGGATAGAATGGATAGGAAAGATCAAGCCAACAGTCACCTTGTGGGACAGATTGCAAAAAGACTTTTGGATCCTCTCAGCAGCAGAGTTTGAGAATCACTGGAAGGACATTATGAAAGCTAATGCCAAAAGACTGCTAAGATCTGCGAATGGACTCCACGAAGGACGAGTAATATGAATTTTGAGGGGAATTCTCAAAGGAACCCCTGGCCAGTTGGTGCTGGAGGTATAGTGATATATCACCAACACAAAACATTGATGGCATATTCAACTCCCTATACATATTTGTTGATTTAAGGAAGCGAATGTCTGGTCTTTGCTCAGAAATCTCGACACAAGGTGAACCCCTATCGTTGTCTAGGTAGACTCTGGTAATGTCATCGCCTAGGCTAAAGGAGAGGGCACTTGTCCTTGACACTTTATCAACATTTTCAAGTAGATTTGGGAGAGCTCAAGTAAACTTCAATTGACTATAGTGAACTTATGGAGGAGTCCAGTGACTTAGCGGGCACTTTGGTGAGGGAAGGAATCTTGAATCTTGAAACATCCGATGGTAGTTACTTGTTTTGAGTGACTAGGAGAACACTTTATACTCTGTTGTTAATAGGCTCAATTTTATAGATGCCTGGTCTCTGCTTATTGGTTTCAAAATCTTGACGCAAGGTGGATTCCAATAGTTGTCAAGGGAGGTTCTAGTATTGGCAGCCTCAGGGCTAAAAGTGAGTACACTTGCCCTGGTGCTTAATCAACATTTTTCAAGGAGATTTCAAATAGGTTAGGTATGCTCCAATTACTATGGTGAACTCATGGGCAGAGTTGAAAGACATAGCAGACATTTTCTTGAAGGAATCTCGTTGGTAGTTAGTTTTTGTTTGTTTGGAATATGTTGCCCATTGTATTATGTATAAAAGAAATACAAAAGTTGTTAGGCAGCCCAAGAGAGGCAAACCCAATACAAAAACCCAAAAGGAGTCCAACAAATAATGGTCTACAGCAAGTATAACACAGTTGAAGTATACCAAAAACAGGGATTAAGAACTTAAAAAATTGCTGAAAATCCATGGTTGTTGAGTGCCACTCCCTCCCTGGCTAGGGAATCAGCCACTTCATTGGCGTCCCTGAATATGTGCTTCCAAAATCCAATTAATGTGTATTGCCCTGCACAAGTGTGCGATCTCGTTGAAGATATGATTGAGTCTCCAGGGACAATTAGCGAGCCTGAGGCCCAGAGGATTGTGTTTTTAGAATCGCTCTCTATTGCTTTGTTGGTAGTTACTTGTTCTAGTTATTAGGAGTATACTTAAGCATCTGTTGTTAATAGGCTCAAATAGGCCGCAAACATACTTGCACATCAAGTTTTTGAATAAATGAATTCAGTTATCATTTAACCGCCCCCCCAAAAAAAGAGTCAAACCTTTTGCAAGTTGAGCTGTCTAAAGTGTGATCTTGGGATGAATTTCTCATAACTGTCTAGGCTGAGTGCAATTCATTCCCCAAATGAGTCACAGAAATTTTCTCTATATGCTTGGTAAAGTGCATTTCAAATATACATGAAAATATAAAATTGATGATAACAACATTTTAGGAAATTTTTTGGAGAATTCCATCTTTTGTACGTTATGAGTTTCCATTCAAATTTTGCTCTTCTATTCAAATTTTGCATTTACCTTTCGTAATATGATTAAGGGGGTATGCATGCATGCACACACATGGTCCTTCCCATCTAAGAATTACTGTGTCGTTCTGGGCAAAAATTATTTCTCTAACTCTTAGGTTGTTCAGCTTGTAAACAGCTGTAGTCGCCCACATGAAACCATCTGCAAGAGACTGAAGCTTGCTGCTTAACTGACAAAACTCACGTGGTAGTCTTCAACCAACCCATGTCCCAAATCACAACAACATCCTTTTCCTATATTAAAAATGGAGCCATCTGACTACATCTTATTCTCCCTGAAATCGATTTCATAAAAACCTTAGTCCACTTTCTCAAGCTTGGTTCATGTATCGACAACATCAAATTTATTTTTCGAATGCAAAATCTTTGATGGCCAGCCTTTTCTTGAATCAACTAAGATCCCTGATGTTCTATAGAAGGATGATTAGTATATCTTACCCCTACTTGATCTACCTCCTCTTCTTCAGTGGCATATGCCCCTTGCCACCCCTTTGTAGTTTACACTGGAGACCAGGTATTTTTAGTTTCTAATTTCTATTTCCTTCTTTTTAGATCACTTACTCTTGCTTTTAATCCCAGTCGTTTTTCACATCTATCTAACATCCTGAATAGGTCAATAATTTCATCCTGGTGTTCATCATAGCGTATCACCAATATCTTAACCACTCTAGCAACTTCTCTTCAACCTACATTGAAATAGTATCATACTCTTGAGCTTTATTTCCTTTCACAGTCAATCCTATGTGCGCACTTCTTGTGTTTTCTTCACAGCTTTTTGATTCCCCAGCCAGAAGCAAACCTGCCAGTATTGGTCTAAGTTGATAAAGTTTTCAGTGTTTGTCCTGTGGACAATGAACTTGTATCAAATGGTTATCACCGTAGTTGTTGGGTTCGGGAGCATGATCAGGATCAAGATCGGATTAGGAGCAGTGGATCGTGAAAAGCTAGAAGGTCCTATGCACCATTTGTACAAGGCATATGTTAGGGATCAAGATCCCCAAATGTTAGGGATAGAGATAGAGATCTCGATCTTGACCTTTTGGGTTCACAACCTTGTCTTGACAACTTGACCTGGTGGGGTCTTGTTCTCAACCTTAAAGAATGTATATGGTCTAGGACTATATATACTTTATAGGGATCCCTAATTTATAGCCAGCAAGCAATGTGTTATATTATTAGTATAGTTGCATTGTTAATTGGCTATAAATAAAAAAAATCATCAGTTTGGTTGTTATCTTGGTCTTTAAGGTATGCATCAAAATCCTTAGTAGTGGGGATCGAGATCCCAAATTTTAAAAATCGAGATCCCTCGAATATCTTTTTCCTGGAGTGCCTGAGCAAGATTCCAAGCAGGATTGCCAACTAGGTTGGGAGATCCTAGCTACTTGGGTTATCATTTATCAACTTCCTTCAATGAAACTACTGACTATGTATTGGTATTTATTGGTTTTCTTCTTTCTCTTGACACATTTGCATGCACTGTTCTTTATTGACTGTCATGAGCTTAGAAATTTGCTTTCGTCCATCAAAAGGCAGCATGAGGCTGTCATACTTTCTATATAGCTGTTTATGTTCTTCATGTTCACATGGGGAAAGAGATCCTCATATGAAGAACTTAGTTTATGTAACTTCCATTTTCATAATGAAAGGTCTTGTGTTTTAGATAAACTGGAGAAAATTTTAAGCAATTACCGAACTAATGGTTAGTAAAAATACGTAAAGTTTTCTCTAAGGTTCTGACATGTATTATTTTGTGTTTTATTCCCATTTGAAGTGAGATAGTGGCTCTTAAGAAGGCTTCTAGGGTCAAAGATGGAGGAAGAGGGAGACCTTGAGGCTCTAAAGTCTCAGCTCCATCAATTGAGGATTGATTGGCAGCAAGAGTTGGACAAGAGGCATTCCTTGGAGGAAGCCCTAGAATCAAAAATAACTGAGGTGAAGGTCTGTGTCTCAAACTCTGAGAGGAAGGAGTCTGAAATCCTTTGGCGGAGGGTCAAAACTGCAAACACTTTGCTGGCTTACCTAAGATCAAAAGCTAGAATAATGGCTATTCCCCACTTAGCCCATACATCTTGTGGTATTAGGCACCAAGAGGGCGTTGGATATATTGACAAAGATGGGACTCCACTTACCGAATGGTCTAAAGGAATCAACCTCTCTCACTATGAAGGTTTTGGGGAAGAAAATTGGCTAAAAGAGGGGTCCTTAGGAGAACATGATGGTGAATATGTTGCACAAATTATGAAATCAGTGATGTTGGTTACAGATGTGATGGAATCCCTTGTGAAGAGAGTGATCATTGCAGAAGGCGAAACTTCTACAGAGAGAGAGAAGGTGAGTTTGACCCAAGAAGAGATCAAGAAGAAGGCAGTCCAGATAGAGAGCATGGCATTGAGGGTGGAGGAGATGGGGAAGTTGGCAATGGGGACCAATGCCATTTTGAGAGATATGCAGATGAAGCTCGAGGAAATGGAAAGGGAGACATCTAGGCAGAGGCAGAGGGCCTCTGAGAATGAGCAGGAGCTCTCCAGAGTGAGGCAGGAGTTTGAGAATCTGAGGTCGAGTGTGAGAGGGCTTATCAGTGTAAGGGAGACACTTTTATCTTCTGAGAGGCAATTTCAGACCATGGAGAAGCTTTTCGAAAGGTATGGCTGCATGTCCACTTTTATCTTTTTGTTTATCTATGTGAAATTAAGTAAATGTCTGTGTCGAGTCACTGCAGTCCAATATTAAAGGGATGACAGGCCTAGACGTCGCATGAGTATTACCGACTTGGTTGGGGTTTTGCTTGTATTTTAGTTTCTTTTTCATCTCTCTCTCTCTCTCTCTCTCTGATGAACTTTCAGCTGCATGTTTGGGTTTCATTTGTTCTAATAAATTTTAAACTTTCGGAGTTGATTTTTATCCTAAAGAAATTTCTCAGTCGACTTGATTGTGGATCTGATTGATTCTCACTAAAAACTTGAGTATGAAACTCTGATCCTAATCATGATTATGATGTCATAAAAATATGCACATTTCTGCTCACATACAGTCTGCTGCCCTGGTCTTTTTGAAAAAACCTAAGGAAGCTCAGTTTTCTGAGTGAGTGTAATATGGAGTATTTAGAATAGATGTGTGATATGGGTGATTGTTCTTCTCGTTGTTTTATATTTCAAGTGCTAAAAGTTATCTCCTGGAACAGGTTGATTGCCAAGACCACATTATTGGAGAGTATGAATATGCAAAATGAGGCAGAAGTGTGGACCCTCCTTAAAGAGAATGACAGGCTGGTCGCCCAGTTAGACTTGAAGGAAGCACAGCTGGTGGCCATGAAAGAGCAGTGCAAGATCATGGCCATGGGTAAGAGCTAGGAAGAATATATTCTTCTCATCTCTTAATTTTCAGATGCTTTTCGGTACTCCCTGCCATGTATCTAGGTTCCAAATGCTGAATGATGATTTTTTTTGTCACGTATAATAACTGTTCATTGTGATATCAGGAATATAATTGAGGTAGTAATCAACATCAAAGATGTTTTAGAAGGAAATGATAATAAATATCTTAACAAGGAACTTTCTCAATCAAAAATTCTAGTTCTCACTTACCCTCTTAATCTGATCCTTTCATTTTGCTACTGTATAGCAAGCCATGTTACAAAGGCATGAACTCATGTCTGCATCCATCATGAACACTGTGCTAGCCGTCATGGTACATTATAATTATGCATTAGATAATGGGGAGCACCAAATTAGGTGCTCCTTCCACTGCAAAAACCACTTTTGAGGTGTGGTGGGAACCTAATAAAGTGCTGAATCATTATCTCACACTTGAAAAACAGTTTCCTCTCAAAAAAGAAAACTTGAAATTGATTTGGAGATAAGAAAACGCTCCAAATTTAATGTGTCCAAACATTAAATTTGAACTGTCCATTTTGATGGGTGATATTTTGGTGGAATTTAGAGGTTTTTTGGATCTCCAAATCAAATCAACTTAGAGGGAATTGATTTTAAGGTTTTTTTTTTTTTTTTTTGGGGGGGGGGGGGGGGGGGGGGGGGGAGGGAGATGGAATTTATCAAATCACACTTAAAAGTTGAGCCATTTAGCATTTCAAATTGATTTGATAAATTTCAAACTCATAATTCCTATAAGCCCTTCTTTTTGGTTTAATTTGAATTCACTGCTAAACTAAGCAACCGTGTATCGTTGTTATATCTTTGAATAAACCTGACCTCACGTTTTTTTCCCGAGTCCCCGCCTGTGGGTGACTACGGAACTGTGTACTTGTAATTCCATACAATTTTAATACATATACAAGTTAACCATTTCTCTCAAAAAAAAAAAAAATGGACAATTCAAAATAAACATATGGTGAGATATTAAATTATTCAACTCTTCAATGTAATTTGATAAATTTCCTTTTTCCCTTTTTTGCCTCTGCATCTCAAAAGTAATTTTTGAGGTAGTGGAGCACCAAGTTTTGTGGGGGCTACACTATCTTGCCTTTGTTTAATTTATACACAAATGCATAGCCGGCAGTTGAAACACCTGTTAGGAGGATTTATGTGACATGAAATCAACTTTGATGCATTCTATGATCAATTTCTGTGAAAAAGGGAATTTGATGTAAAAAGTGTCTAATATGACATCCATCGAAATGGACAGTTCCGATTCTGTCTTGGAGTGGATTGTTTTTTGAGGAACTTTTGACCCTTGGATAATTCTTTTCGGGCAAATTTACCAATCCAGAACCCCGAGTTGAATATTTAATATCTCAGCAATGTCTTTTGATTTAATTTCAAATAGCTCATCTATTTAATCAAATTTCAAATAGCCAATCAAACAACACACCATTATGGTTTTTTATATTTGTCAAATCACACCTATGATGAAATGTTAGATAGTTCAACTTTTAGGTATGAATCGTGTGATGCGACAAATTTCCCATTTTTCTTAATTGAAACGAGTGAGATTATCATTTGAGTTTTGGGTTCTTTCATATCCTCTAAAGTCTAAACTATGTGTTCGACCTGCAGGCCTGATTGAACAATTTGGACCCATGGGTCGACCTAATATGTTTCCATACATAAATATATCTGCATATGTATTTTTCATTTTTAGAAGTCATATGTGTGTGTGTGTGTGCATCTTTTACTATACTATACAATGTTCTACATTACAATATTCAATATTACATTACTCCAAACTTATTCCACATTATAGAAACTAACAGAAGAACTATTCCATATGCATCGATATAGTATGCCAGTGCAGATATTGGGCATAACCATCGAGGATAGGGAATGGCCCTATTTATTGCTATGTGTACATGGTGTTAAAGTATACAGACCATAAATGTGATGTTTAAGTGAATCATATCTTCTAATTGCACATTGTGGAGTATTTTAATAGACTTTGCAATGTTGAATAACTACTATTGTATATCATGATGTGGAGTAATAATTTATTACAAAGGAAATGAGACTTTTGTATATGACAAAATATACTGAGATAGGTAATGTACTTCTTATGAACTAAGATACTTAATATTCAAGAACTTGAACTCGGCAGCTGACTTGGTTGCTCCCAAATGTTGAATAACTACTATTGTATATCATGATGTTTATTGCAAAGGAAATGAGACTAGTAGATGACAAAATATACTGAGATAGGTAATGTACTTCTTATGAACTAAGATACTTAATATTCAAGAACTTGAACTCGGCGGCTGACTTTGTTGCTCCCAAAACCAAGTTGCTCATCAAATTAAACACTCATCTTGGAAAAACTCTGGTGAGTTTCTTTTCAAAATTCTGTGAGTCGAGTGAAAAGAAAAGTGTCTGCTGGGGTTCAGACAGGGAGCTCATCATTGATTGTACGTCATTCGAACCGCATCAGATATTCCATTTATATGTTATATTAATTCGTAAAATTATGTATATTAAAAATCTCAGGCACATTCTGAATTTTCAATATATAAAAGTCACCCACTGGATGATTTGTGTTAACTCGGGAATATTTTCTATCTCAGAAATAAGTTTTTATGGACTGCATAATACATATGGCATTTCATCATAGAAATATATCACAGACCTTATCCCCTCCCCCAAAAAAAAACAAGAAAAAAGAAATATATCAAGGTAGTTTGGAAATTGAAAGGTTTATGGAGTATGGATAATATATGCCTCTCCTGGAAAATAATTCATAATTTTCAGAATGCACTATTTGCTATGTTCTTTTTGCCCAACTGCTAAATATTTGCTGAGACTTATAAATTCATCCATTTACATGAGTCCAGCAAGCAGCAAAATCAGGATTTTTCTCAACTAAATACTTGGAATTAGAGTAATGGTGGGAATACATCCTTGAAGGGAAATGAAGTCCACACATGAAAATTTTACATCTTCCCCCAAAACCAGCTAACAAAACATCCAACTTCTTGGCTTGGTGGTTGGGGTACAAAGACTACACATCAATCATATTGAAGGTTCCATTTAAGAGAAAGGAAATAACTAGCAAATCAGCATCTCCTGCCTCAACAATGTAAAATCACACCATGAAATGGTTCCCTCAAACCCTATGTCAAGCATCTAACTTGAAAAAAGCAATCGTAGATCCTATATTTTACTGCTTTTCTTGTCTGCCTCAAATTATGTTTATCAATAACCTCAGCAGTCCCTAAATACAGTCGAGAGTTCCTCTATAATCATCAGCCTGATTGGGACTATTCTAAATGCCCTTACATTCAAATAGGTTTATTTAGGCTTGTCCTGTAAGATTACTACTGACATTCCTGAACCACTTTGTTCTTCAACTAGAACTAGAATTTCAACCTAATGTTGGCGTTCACCTAGTCCAGACAATTGCAAAGCCAACAATCATTAGGGTTCCATGTGACATGGTTGAATGGGTACTCCCTAGAATAACGAATGACTTGCTTTCTAGAGCTATACAGCTACTCGGATAAGGTTAGTGGTATTTCCTGCTCAATGCCTTGGGAAATGTCTCAGTGGGGGGTGATTTTATTACCAGTTTGTAGATCCTCACGGCTGCTAGTTGGAAAATTAATAAATAGAGTGGTTTGAGAATTACCCAAGTAACCATTGTTGACAGAATACAAAAATAGATCGGTTGACAAACTGCCAAAAACCATATGTACCAAAATGTTGATTTTTTTAAACTTTTCATAGGTAATTTTGATTTAGACTTTTATACTGACACGGCAATGTAGCACTATTGTGTTGTCTGTGTTGATTTGAAATTTAGACAGGAATATGCTATTGTGCTAGAAATTGTGTTCCAGACAGTATAATGTCAACTCCTCAATCATCTGATGTCCACAGTGCAATGTCAATAATAGACGTGAGGAGGACCGTTTCTCTACATAAACTAGGATATCAATGAGTTGGGTTCAACTCGGTTATCAATGAGTTGGGTTCGGGTCAAGAGCAACTTAATTCTATACGGTTCTAGATTTGCTTGACCTGGACCTGGACCTGAACCACTTTGCGGATCCAGAACTGGAACTCACTAGGTAGTCAGGTCGACCAGATCCAATTGACACCCATAGTTTGAAGTCCATTTGAGTTTTGGGAGGAGTTGCTGACAGATTGCTCGAAATCAACTCCCCTCAAGTGGCCAATGTTAGCAATCCATCTTTGGACATCTAGAGGTTTGAGGAGTTCTATCAGCCTCAGACCACAATGCTAGCATTGTATCAAACCCGTTTAGAAATCCTCCTCTCTTTCTCTCCCCCCCCCGGAATGAGGGGCAATTGTCGTTCTTTTCTTTGAGAGGAAACTTTATGGAACCCTGTCAAGCCCAAATTACTTGTGATTGTAAACCAAAGCAGGCCATTATACTTTCTCTACTTAAGCTGAAGCGTTGAGTTTAGGAGGAGAATTAGCCCCTCTCTTGAAGGAAAGGATGTGTTCCCCAGGTGAAATCACCTTTCAGTTACTGTCTTCTTGTGTTGCCCAATGTTTATCAGATTTGCTTCGGAGTCTTCTTTCTTTTGGTGATAAAAATGACGTAATTCAGTGCTTCGGCCGATTCGGGGGAAGATTCCAAAATTTTTTTTAATTAAAATTTTAATATAAATAAATTATAAAAAAATATACATATAATGAAAAAATGAAAAATGAAAAAAAATAAAAAATAAAAAATAAAAAAGCAAAAAAATACTTTATATAGATATTTATTTGCTTAAGCAGAAGAGGCCGAAGCTATGGCTGAATTGGCCCGAAGCAGACCTGAATTTGATCAAAGCGGGCTGAATTTGACTGAAGCGACAGTACCGAGCTTTTTTTCACTTCGTTCTAGGCCTAAAATCCGAAGGCTGCCAAAGCGAAGCGAATTTGAGGACAATGGATTGCAGTCCTCTTTTTATTTGGACCTTAAAATTTTAAGTTCGGCTCAAAGTGAAGAGGCATCTCCACGAGGTGTGTATTCTACCTATATTGATGAAATACACGTCTCTACATTTAGGCCTTCAAAACATGTAGTTGGCTATTCCATTTTCAATTTTGATCCAAATTTAGGGGATCGATGAAAATGTGTCATCCAATTTCTGGATATTCAAACAGGCCCTGAAAAAGTTTTAAGGCGTCAACTTTATATTAAAGACCTACATGAAATAATTATTTTAAAGCTGGAAAACACCCCAATTGATCATAAAACATATAGTAAAACTAAAAATTCTACTTTTTGAGCTTTCCTATAGTTTGTTTTATTTTATTACTTTTTGAGCCAAAGTAAAATGGATCTATTCAGAATTGGATTTCAAATGAGTTAGGAGATGTTCTATATTATACATCTATTAAAAAAAAAGTGAGTGGACTCATGAGGCCGGAGGGAATGGGTTGGGGGCCCAGGTGGTTAAAGGGTGCAGGAGCCTCAACACAACAGTCTTACCCTCTATTAACTTGTCCCAAAAAAAAAAAAAAAAACTCTTGAACCCGGAAATTAGATTTCCCTGCCCATCTTGGTTGAACAAATGATGGAAGTCCTCATGGTTGTCCAATCCATTGATTGGATGGTGGTAGTCCACGTGGTGATGGTGTTGGCATGGATCATAATGTATTTAGCCTAGGGTGGGAGTGAGTTGGGACGGGTTGGGTTGGGTCTGGGTCAACCTTGACCTAGCTAGGTCTAAGATGTACGATTTTTAAAAATGCATTACAAGATGTACTATTTTTAAAACTTGAAATCCATTTTTTTTTCTTATATCCATGCATCTTGAGATGGAGATATTGGACACATCAAAACAACCTCTTCTAGTGAAAATTTTGAGGTGTGCCCTTATTTGATTGTTAAGAGCCTCACACTTATATTAACTTTTTCCTATTATATAATTATACATTTTATTAAAATTAGGATATAACATATAAAAAAGAATAATGAAATACTAGTAGACTATATAATGGGTGTAGTTTGTATAGAGCCGAGGCTTTAAACAATCAAAGTACAATGCACCTTCAAATAGTATCGAGAAATGTGGTTTCAATACTAAAAATGTTTGTGATATTTTTAAAATATATTTTTATCTTTAATTATAAAATTTAAAGCTTAAAAAATAGTACAGATCGAGCAGATTTATGACAGCTTAAAAATCTTGAAAATTGACGGTACAAAAATATATTACTTCTAAAACTTGAAGTCTATTTTTTTGTTCATGTCCATACATCTTATGTCGAGATAATCAATTTGAGGTTATTTGGACAACAAAGCAAGCTCTTCTAATAAAGTTTTGATGTGGGCTTTGTTTAGAGCCTCGCTCTATACAAATTTTTTCTTTATATAATACTGAATCTTATTATAATAAAATAAATTGTACATCTAAAATATACTGGTCACAATCGGGTCAAGCCTGGTCTTGAGTCGTGCCGTACTTTTGGATTCTGAACCGACCCCACCCAGCAGGTCTAGAAATAGGACCCAAACGCGGACCCATGTTGGTCAGGTTGCCCTACTTGATATCGAGTCCGTACTTTTGGATTCTGACCCGACCCCACCCAGCAGGTTAAAAAATAAGACCCAAACCCGGACCCATGTTGGTCAGGTGGCGGGTCGAACCGAGCCGTTACGAACCCTTAAATTTTGACCGGACTTTAAAGGGTAGCACCGATATTTCCAAGATTTAACCTCATCTCTATATATCTAGGGTTACACTGAGAGGGGGACAGGTGCGGCAGGTCGCCTCAAACCTCTCTCTCTCTTAGGAAGTAGCCTGAAGTTTCTCTCTCTTTCTCTCTGATTTTACTATCTACTGGCCTCAAAGAGCCATCTCTCTCTCTAGGGGTTACTAATTTTGAAGCTACCTCTCTACAAAGTTGGGTTTGCCAAGGATTTGAACCTTATGGGGATCATTGGGCTTTTATTTTTTTCCTGGGAGATGTGCTCAAATCGAGCTTCTTACCATTGATTGCAATGACTTTCTTTGCGCATCGTTTCTTGTTCTATATTTTTCTTTCGAAATTTTGGCTATGATGAATGTTTGTGCGAATTCGTTGATCTGGCTTCGCGCTGGCATATGATTGCAAAGGATTTCTGAGCCAATTCTCTCTCTCTCATTTTTTTTACCCTTCAAAATATAAACACCTAATTTGCAATTTGGCTTTTTTTTTTTTTTTTATTATCAGTAATTGCATTTTGGGGCCTTTTCATGTATATCAAGGATCACAACTGCGTACTTTTACTTTTGCCTATTTAGGCTATTAACCAGTATTTCTTGCAATTGATGCTGAACTTGAAGGTTCATTGAATTATAGGGAAATTTATGTATAGATCTGAAAAGAAATTCAGCATTACGAGATGGTTGATCATTTGGTTTTGGTACAGGGAGCTCACAATCTCCTTTGTCCCAGGTGGTTGCAAGAGTGTTGTTGACTAAAAAGTCCTTAAAAAAAAAAAATCCTCTAATTTTGTGATTCACCCTGAACCATTTAATTTTGTGATTCACCCTAAACCATCTAATTTATTAAAAAAAATTGCGATCTTGTGTAAATGTAATTGTTATTTTTATTTGTTAGAAGTTTAAAAGTAAACAAATTTATTCTATGATGTTCAAATATTTATTTTTATTTTTTGGCTTCAAATCAAGTGGTTGCAAGAGTGATATTACTAGAATCAAAGTTGAAAAAATAAAATATTTTTTTTTTCAAACTTTATGATCCACCTTAAGCCTAGAAGTAATTGTGATCATTTTGTAATAAAGATGAATGATCTTATAATCCCATTTTATAATAACTTTAAAATATTTTATTTTTATTTTTTGATTTCCCCTTGGATATTTTACATTAATGTTTTAAGTTTGTTATGTTTTCTGTTTTCTTATTTTGCCTCGTGTGACTTTGGAGCTTCGTGTAACTTTAGAGTTGTGTTATTTACCATTTGGGTGGTTTGAAAGTCTAATTTTTTAACCATCTAGATGGACACTTTTATGTTTTTTTACATGCCTCAAATATTCATCCAAAAAAGTTGTTTTTGATGGTGAAAAGCCCCGTAATTGATCACCTCGATCTCAAAAAATGCATATGTCAAAAAACAAAAAAAAAAAAAAAGGAAAAAGAGATTTTAAAGTACCAAAAGGGTTTAGATCTTGCAATGCATTATTTAGAACATCCATTCTCAATATTTTTGTGTATTTGTCGATTTGTTCGAACGGTATTATTGTTTGAGTTTTAGATTTTATAAATAGATGTGAAGTAGTCTTTCAGTTCATCTTTCTGTACTAGTATTATATCTTTAGATGAGTTTTGGAGGTACGCCTTAATTGAATTGTTTAATTGAATTGTTTAAGGTTAACACCTTATACAAACCACACCCATCTTCAAATTAATTGTTTTGGCAATTGGAAAAATCAGGCCCTTAGACCGAGAGTGAAGTAGCGATGCAAAACAGAAAAAAAAAAAAAAAAAATTGAAAATTTCAATGCAAAGTGACACAAAATATGATCCAAAATTAAATTTATTTTTGGGCCTCTACTTTAATTTCTTTAAACTACTGGTGTAAATATAAAATCACAGCCGTCCATTCAGTTAAGAAAATTTTTCGAGGTTGCTTATGATGGAATCAGCTTTTGCATGAAAAATAGCTATGAACCTCAAGCTTCCTTGAACCAATGATGCAAGAACACCTCCGACTCGGGAGTTGCCTTAATTTTTTACTTTTTTTTGTTGACAATATTTAAAACTTTTATTGATAAAGATTACAATCATCGAATCATAACAAAGAAATTATATTGTCAGACACCACCATAGGAGACAGAAGCACCATTTTTGGACAAAACATCAGCCGATTCATTGGCTTCCTAATAGACAATGAACAAAAAAAAAAAATTGAAAATAAGCATAGAATAATAAATAACATAAATAAACATGTTACAAATATATTTCTCATTATTATAATTATTTAATTTTTTATTTTTTAAGATCCCTGAGTTGGACCTCTAACTCGGGCTCGGCAAGCGCCCAAGGCGGAATAGAAACTACTCCGACTTTTCAAACGCTGGTTGAGAGAGAGAGAGAGTCCCTGTTGAAATCATACCTCCCTCTTTAGAGAGAAAGAGAGAGAGAAAGAGAGAGAGAGAGAGAATCATGAGTTGAATGTCTGCAAGAACTTCTCCCTCCTTTCTCGCCATTCCTCAGTAATACGCTTCCTCATATCTCTCAAGAAACTCCCAACATTTTGCTTGCCATGATTAATGAACCCCGCTATTTTTGATCCCACAATCCCCAAATCCTTCCTAAGTTCCCTACCAGTTTTGCCCGCCACTGAAAAAGTGGCACTGTACAACTCTTTGCAGTTTTGTGTGCCCTCATTTGCATCTCCCTTTAGAGCAGTGATCATTGTCTCAAGTTTTCTTATCATTTGTTCAATCTTTTCTTGTGATTTTCTTCTCTAACTCATTTGCCATAGCCTTGCCTTGACCTTCTCTCCCAAAGACTGGCTTCTGTCTACTGTTTGATTCACTGGAAGTTGTCCAGCAAATTTCTCAGCATTTCATTTGTACATGAGCATTCATCAACTGCGTCCTTGCTCTGCTTCTCAACAATAAGTTCTTTGATGCCTCATCCTTGGCCTGTGAAATTTATCAAAGGAAAAAGTTTATATAAAGGCGAGACCCTTAACAATCAAATAAAGGTGCACCTAAAAACGGTCACTAAAAGGAGTTGTTTCCATACCATAAAAATCTTCAAATTGATCATCTTGACCTCAAGATGTATAGACACGATAAAAAATAGATTTCAAGTCTTGGAAATAGTGCATCTTGTAATACATTTTCGGATTGTCAACTTACAAGTGTTTTAAGTATTCATAGATAAGCTTGATCTCACTATTTTTGAAGCTTTAAGCTTTATAATTAGAGATGAAAATAAATTTTCAGGCCATTACACACATTTTCAATATTGAAAGATCTTTCAACACTATTTGAAGGTGCGCACCTTACTTTGATTGTTCGGGCCCGGCCTTATATAAACCACATCCTTTATCAAAGAGTGTGGTTTCTATTATAAGGTTGGAACCTTAAACAATCCAATTCCGTCGCATTTCCAACTCCAAATTTTATCATAACATGTAATTTTGGTGTACTTTATCAAAAAGTGTGGTTTCTATTATAAGGTTGGAACCTTAAACAATCCAATTGTGTGGCATATCATATCATAACATGTAATTTTGGTGTAAAAAATTCTTAGGATTATCTCAAAATCCATTTTCATATCTAATTATAAAATTTCAAACTCCAAAAATGGTTAAAATCGGCTAGATCTATAAATATCTATAAATATATGAAAATCTTCAAAATAATCGGTCTAGATAATATGTTGTAAGATGCACTATTTTTAGGACACTAAATCTTTTTTTTTGTTTTTCATATTCATATATCTATGTGCTATATGTTGAGATGATCAATTGGAGGGTTTCTCAACATTAAAACAACATTTTCCAATGAATTTTTGAAGTGCATCTTTAAATCTACATTTTAAAGTTGCAACCTTATATAAACTTTTTCCTTTATCAAAATACTCATCACAAATAAAAGAATTTTGACATTTTGCCCATTCGCCACTATTCCATCTCAAATGAATAGAATGTTAGGAAGTAAATCTCATTTTGTCAAGCTTCCTTCATCAAATTCAAAAAAAAAAAAAGAAAAAAAAAAAGAGGCACTGTTTCATATAATGAAAGCTCCAAATGAAAAATGTAGAAGACCCAGAAATTACGATATATAGATAAAATTCAAATAATTGAATGACAAATCCAGCTTAAAGAATTCTCAATTTGCATGTACGAACCTTGATGAATAATTCTATAGACAAAAAAAAAAAAAATCCTTCGAAGCACAAAGAAATTGCTTTATCCTTCAAGAACAATTTTCAAGTTCCCTCTATTCAAGGCAGAAAAAAAATAAACAAATTCAGAACAATGCGTAACTAATAACTTCACTTATATTGAAGGAACAAACACAAACCAATAATTCATCCACACGAGTAAATAAAACCCTAGAATTCGCAAAGAATTAGGTTAGCGAACAAGAATCCTCACCCCCAAATTCACGCCTCTTATGTCCGGAATCTGGTGATGACCAGCCGGAAAATAAGATTTTCCGGTGAGTTACGAAAGAGTTCTGAGCTGGATGAGTCTGATTGAGCAGATGCAATTGGGACAGGAAGAGCGAGAAACACACTCCATTGTTGAAGAATTACAGTTCAACAGAAGTTGAAAGCGCCATTAACAAAGAATTAGGGTTTGTAGGGGATGACAGAGCCAAGTTCAGTGACTGAGGAAAAGTAGACAGTGCGTGTAACGCGTATAGAGCACGCTAGGACCTACAAGCTACATTATGAGCAGAAGACCGAACCGGACGGGACCGGACCGGAATACGGACTTGCTCGTTGGATTGATGGGTGCCTTGTCTTGTTTGGTTTAAAATAAGGAAAAAGTTGCAATCTTAAAATGTAGAAGTAAAGATGAACTTAAAAAATTTGTCGAAAAAAGTTAGTTTTAATATTAAAAAGCCCTCTGATTGATCATCTCGATGTTAAGATGAAAAAAAAACAAATAATTGAGTCCCAAAAACAAACAATGCATATTGGAACACATCATTTAGACCATCCATTTTCAATAGTTTTATATGTTTATAGATCTACTTGATTTTAATTTTTTTTGGAGTTTAAAATTTTATAATTAGAGATAAAAATAGATTTTCAGATAATCTTAAGATTTTTTTACACGGAAATTACATGTTATGATATAATTTGGAGGTATGCCTTAATCGGATTGTTTATGGTTGCAACCTTATATAAACCACAACCTTAAAATAAAGAATATGATTTGGTTTGAAACGGGAAATATTTGTCTCATCGGACTATCTAGTTTTGATTGGTTCAACTCAATAGAGTTGATTTTTGTAAGGGAAAAGTTTATATGAGGTTGCATCATTAAAATGTAGAATCACAGATGCACCTCAAAAATCCATTAGAAATATTGTTTTAATGTTGAAAAAATACTCTAATCGATCATCTCGACATCGAGAAGTATGAGTATAAAAAAAAAAGTTTCTGAGTCTCGAAAATAGTACATCTTGCAATACATTATCTAGACCATCTATTTTCAAGCTTTTCATGTATTTATAGGGCTACATAATTTTAACTATTTTTGGAATTTAAAATTTTCTAATTAGGTATGAAAATAGATTTTAAGATAATACTAAAAAATTTTTACAACAAAATTACATGTTATGATAAAATTTGAAGATGTGCCTTGATTGGATTGTTTAAAGTTGCAACCTTATAGAAACCACACCCTTTCTTAAATATATTCATATTTGTAAATTGTTATTTTTATTTTTATATATTTTTTAAAAATTTAGTCCAACCAGATAGACCCACAATCAAATTGGTTTTGATTTGACCAAACCTTTCACCAGATTAGTGCCCTATTTAATTTTTATAAATATGCAAAAGCTTTCTAAAACATAATAAATGTTGGCCTTTTTTTAGTTTAGGACCCGGTTCCTATGAGTACATGGACTGACATGTAGAAATGCAGACCCCTTAGTAATTTATTTTTGAAATAGATTTTAATCCTAATTTTTAGAGAATATATAATCTTTAATAAGTAGATTATTAATATGTTAAAATAAATAAATTTTAAAAACTAAAAATGATATTTTTTGGAGAAAATATTTGAACCGTTGATTTTACTTTTTTTTTGAAGGAAGTGTGTATTTAGAGAAAATATCTCCATAACTCCTATTTTTAAGTTTCATTTTACAATAGACCAAATGTTTTAAAAGATATATCGGGGAATAAAACTTGTAGATTTTATTTCTTCTAACCCCCTGAACTAATTTAAACCTAGTTTTTTAGGCCATACAAATCATGCCTTTTTTAAAAGCCATCATCCCAAACTTCTGGAGAGAAAGAAGAGTTTAATGGAGGTGAGAGGTTACTGAGAGGAGAGAGAGGTGTTGGGAGAAACACCGGGGGAGAGAGAGAGTGACAGATGTAGGAAAAAAGCGAAAGAGAGAAGTTTGGGATATACATGTGAAGAGAGAAAGAATTGAGTTTAGAAAGATCATGTCTTTCTCATATTTGTTTAGGTTAAAAAATAGGTTTACAATGGTTAGAGGTTTGGAGATATATTTTGAAATTTTGAATTTATCAAGAAATGAAACTTAAAAATAAAGGATATGAAGATATTTTTCCTATTATTTATAGTATAGATCTACACTTAATTTGGTGGATGGTGTAGATCTCCAAGCTCACATAGTAACACGTGCGGGCTTGGATGCAACAAACAATTCTCCTATAGTTTAGGATGAAGTTTCTATAAAACCTAGGCTTTATGAAAATAAAATAAAGATTCATCTCAAATCTTCATTTGGAAAGCACTTTTGACAACGGAAATCTCCACAGCGGCTCTAAAATCAATTTCTAACACCGAGAATAAAATTTGGAACTCAAAAACTATAAAAATCTTGCGGATAATGTTAACACTTAATCTTAAGGCGAAATAGATACTCTAGATAATTTGTTACAACGTATACTATTTTTGAAGCTTGAAATCTTAATTTCATTTCATAACCATAATGTTCAAGCTGAGATGATCCTCTTAAAGGTTTTCTAATGCTTGATACAAATTTCAATGAGTTATGAGCTCAGGCGTTACTTATTTTGATAGGGTGCAGCCCTATCACCCCATTTTCCTTTAGTTTATGGCTCCTTGTATACATCTTTGTATGGATAACTTAAATTTCTTTAATTAAGAAAAATGATTTACAAGTATGTCTTGTAATTTATTTACGTAAGTGTAAGGTGTCAAGTTTAAATCATCAAACTAAGGCATAGCTCCAAACATGTATTCCATTGTTGGAAACCTTTCCGATAGTATGAAAATCTATTTTAATATTAGGATTGTATATATTGGGATCATTTATCTTTTATATAAGGTGGTCATAATTCCTTACAACTATTTGATGTGAAATTTGATAGTTTGGATGTGTCACAAAGTTCGAGAAAATTTATCTTGAAGTTTGAGCTTGTTTAATAGAATAATTGCAATCACCCAACTTTATTTCAATTTTTTTTTTTTCAAACTTTGTGACACATTCAAGCTATCAACTTTCACATCAAATATTTGTAAGGAATTGGGACCACCTTGTATAAAAAGTAAATGGTCTCATTTAATACATTCTTTTTAATTTGTAAGTGTGAATTTCAAAGATAAAAAATGGTGCGTAAGCTATATTATGTTGCCCTTTGTAGTTTCTGACTAATGACCATATTGCATACATTTTTTTGATCTATAAATGTGATTTCCTTAATGATACAAAATGATTTACAATTATGTGTTCCAATTTATTTACAAAAAAAATGTGAGGTTTGAATGAGGCGCCAATTTTAAACCATCAAAGTAACCCGGACCTCCAAATCATTAATCTGGACCTCCAAACCGTGTTGATGCGGTTCTATGGCCAGAAACCTCTGTCATGACCAAAAAAATCTAATTTCACCTCTATCTATGAAATTTAAAGTTAACTATGGTACCGATTGAATGTATATATGAACACTGAGAAAATTTTATAAATAGAGGGCTGGTTGCATGAAATCTTTTTCTTTTCTATACTCATGTATCTCAAAGTTGAAAATGATTAATTAGAAGGTTTTTCAATATTAAAACAACATTTTTCAATGAAATTTTAAGGTGCACCTTACTCCTATAGTATAAAATTGACACCGTATATAAACTTTTTTCTTTACAAAACATAGCCTCAAACTTTGCAATACTGACTGTTGTTCACGAGCGAGGAGAGTCCTGCCATTGTGACCTAGGGGTGGCGACGAGTCAAGTTGGACTCGAACCCCAATCCGGACCTGGACCCAACTGGACCCAATTGGACTCGGACCCAACCCAAAAATAAAAAATATATATTGAAATATTATGTTAATTATATACATATATTATTTAAATATGGAAAATGCTGAGGTTAGCCCACTAGCTCATATCTACATATGATCCCAACGGCCCAGATTGAATCTGGACGGATCTAACCGTCACGACTTCATTTCGTATTTGAATTTGAATTTATTTCATGTAGTATATATTGATTACATATTATATATAATATATATTTATTACATATTGATCACTGAAAAAGTATTGCTTTATGTGCCTAATCATTTTCTCCGAAACCCAATTATGCTTATAACATTATTATTATTATTATTTTTTATGAATATAAAAAAACAATACATATAAATTTTTATCATTTTTCACATTTTTTTTTATTTTTTTCAAAATTACATTTTTTCAAAAAAAATCGGGGCACTAATCGACCAATCTAGTCGGACTCGGTCGGACTAATCGGTTCGGGCCAAGACAGACTAGTCGACCCAATCTGTTGTTTTAAACATTGGGATAAACATACATTAATTGAGCGAGAGAGAGAGAGAGAGAGAGAGAGAGAGAGAGAGAGATGTCTTTTCATAATGGAAAAAGTACAAGGTGGCCATTAGAAAAGATTGTTTTAATATTAAAAAACCTTTAATTGATCATCTCGACACTGAGATGTATGAATATGAAGAAAAAAATTATTTAGAGTCCCATAAATAATGCATCATTCAATACATTTTCTAGATCTATTTTCAAGATTTTCATATGTTTATAGATCTACTTGATTTTAACCATTTTTGGAGTTTAAAAGTTTATAATTAGTTATGAAAATAGATTTTGAGATAATCTTAAGAATTTTTTTATTAAAATTATATGTTATGATAAAATTTGGAGGTATGGATTGATTGAGGTTGCGACCTTATATAAACGGCACCCTTTCATAATCATTGAATAGTCTATTATAAATTTAAGGCGCAACGTTGTCATCGAAGTCGTTGTAGTATAGTGGTGAGTATTCCCGCCTGTCACGCGGGTGACCCGGGTTCGATCCCCGGCAACGGCGCCTTTTTTCCGTATCCGTATAAATATATTTTATCTTTTATCTTAGATGGATGTAATGGGCATGAAGAAAGTAATTTTTTATTTTAAAACTTCATATATTTTATATTTTATCTTCTATCTTAGATGGATGTAATGGGCATGAAAAAAGTAGTTTTTAATTTTAAAACTTCATATATTTTATCTTTTATCTTAGATGGATGTAATGGGCATGAAAAAGTAATTTTTAATTTTAAAGTCTATTTGGGTATAATTTGTTTAAGGCTGAGATCCTAAACAATCAAAGTAAGGTATACCTTCAATATTTAATAGTGTCAAAATATGTTGTTTTAGTATTGAAAATATTTGCTATTGCCTAAATATTTATTTTTATTTTTAATTATAAAATTTAAAGCTTCAAAACTAATATACATTGAGTAGATATATGTACACTTGAAAATCTTGAAATTCAACGGCCTAGAAAATGTATAACAACATGCACTATTTCCAAGACTTGAAATCTATTTTTTCACATGTCCATACATGTTGAAGTTGAGAAGATCGATTTGACGATTTTTAGGGCATCGAAAAAACCTCTCCTAGTGAATGTTTGAGGTGCCGCTTGATTTGATTGTTTAGGGCCTCACCTATATATAAATTTTTTCCAAGTTTATTTTATTTTTTAATTATCTTTATGTAGTCCAAAAAGATATGGGTCTCATTGTTTCACCGAGAATATGACCTTTAATAGAGCAGAATGGAGAACCAAGATTCATGCAGCCAACCCTAATTAATTGGAAAAAAACTAAAATTATGATAATTATGATATTACTTATCATTATATTAGAGATTCCATATGCCTAAAATATTAGATTCAAAATCCATCTAAAAATAAACAATGGAGTGAGGATATAGATCAACAAATGAGTTAGCCAACTCATATTTTTACAAAAAGATTATGTATATCTAAAATATTAGATTCAAAATCCATCTAAAAAATAAACAATGGAGATAGGATGTAGATCTACAAATGAGCTAGCCAACTCATAACCATGTCCCCTTTTTTAAAATAAATTCAATTATAACTTGAAGGTGTCTCTTTTTTTCTTGTTTTTCCTTAATGAAAGAAAATTGATAAAATTACACGTATGATTTGAACCATTTAACATCTTTTACCAATACTTTCTTGTTATCCAACTTTAAATTCCCATGATTCTTTTGATGAAATTTCAAATAGCCCGACACAAAAAAAGGGATTTTAAAATTGGCCAAAACACAGCTAGGGTAAATTGTTAAAAAGTTTAAATATTAAATATATTTTAATAAATTTCATTTTGATAAATTCAAACTTCTCATTTCGAGTTCCAAGCCATCTCTCTTCAGTTATTTGTAACCATATATATTTGAGTGTTGTTCTAAGCCTTTCTCACTCATGGGTGGACTGTGTGTGCCATGTCGCCCATGTCAATAGTGATTAATTTTATATTTTAGATCATTAGCTCAAGATTTTTATTTTGATAATTTTATTTATTAATTCAAATTTATTTTCCATCTACCTCTCAAGTAAAAGAGTTAATTTTTTTGGATAAAAATGCCCTCTTTCCATCCACGTTTCTCTCCGATCTTAACATGCTCCTTGTTTGTGCCGGTCTGACACAAGTTCGGGAAAAATGTGTCACACCAGCTTTTGGATTCCAACACATTTTGTGCTAGAACCACTTATGGGACAAAAAATGTGCCAATCTAGCACAAAATATGCTAGACCAACTTTCGGGCCCCAAAATGTGCTAGACTAGGTTTTGCTGCAAAACGGGGCGTTACAGCACAAAATGTGTCAGACTGGCCTAGACAGTGTGAGCATTACAAGAAGGAGAGAAACATGGGTTGACAAGGGGGATATTTTCGTCCCGTAAAAATAACTTAAAATAGTATTGGAGTTAATCATGTGCTTTAAAAAGTATTTTATTTTTTATTTTATTTTTTGGGCGGGGTAAAGGGCTGTTATCTATGGTTTTCCCTTTTTCTTTCTTTCTTTCTTCTTTTTTTTTTTTTTTTTTTTTTTTTTTTTAATTTTTTTCCCTTAAAGACAAATTACCTCTCCTTTCATTTATGAGAAGCTTTTATATGTGCGATAGTCACGTACTTTTTCCTTTGGTAGTCACATACTTCTAAAATGGTGAGCAATCCTTACAATCCCATGTTATTGAATTTCATTTTGAATGATTGATTATTTTATTTTATTTTAAGTTAAGTGAGATAGACATCTTCTATCCATGATAGACACGCAATTTAAGACGTTATGTTGTAACGCCCTGTCACTCTGACGACCTAGCCCTTAGCATATTCCTTCGAGCCTTTAAAATCTTTGATCCACACATTCTAGAGTTCTTTTCCAGGTAGTTGAAATCCTAAGTCATTTCGTTTTTCTTTCAAGAAGTTATCAAGAAACATCCCCAAATTTCAGCCCCTAAAAGTTCCTCCAATATGGTTTGTCTACGGGTCCTGCACCACTATGAAAGTAGGCCATGTCGCCTTCCATTCAATTATTCATTCTGGGAGGGGTTTTGAAACACTTCCAAATCAATTTTTGTCCCCACATACTAGATTTGGAGATACTAAAATGGTGTAAATATGACATATTCGTAGAAAATCAAAAGTTACAGTAAAAAAATAATTGTACATAATGGGCCAATATTTAGGACACCAAATCTTTTTTTTTTTTCTCTTTTTCAGAATTGTGGAAGTCCATGGATTGCAAAATTTAGGGTCCTTAATCCATTTCTCTACTAAATTCTCTCCATATATAAAAAAAAAGTTCATGGGCTAGTCTTAAGAAACCATGTGAGATACTCTTCTTGTTCAACTTTTAGATCATACGGTCTCAAAGAGGGCGAGATCCCTTGGTAGAATTGGGGGATACTCATATTGTTTAACTGTTCTTGCATCTCTGTACATTTCTTAACTAAAAATTAGACACGACACAGCTGGACTGGGCTTGAATGGGGGCAGACCGCCTTGTCAGGGCCAAGGTCGGGCCATGGGTCAAGGCACAGCTTGTTTTTTTTTTTTTTTTTGAAAGTGTTCAACCTTGGATTAGTAATAGAGCCCTATTCAATCCCTAAGCCATTAATATTTGGGAAAGTAATGAGTTGGCCAACTAATGTGTCTGTCCTAAATTTCAAGAGATTTGGAACCTGAAATGCATCTGGAATAACTGTAATTCTATTTCCACATTAGATCCATAAATATGGAGTTCCACAAATATTGCAAAGCCAATGATCTTTACAAAATGGAAGCAAATGGTTAAACAAAAAACAGTTAACGATAGACCATTTTCGGTGTTTAGAATTTAATTTCTCCCAAATCATAATCATTGTGGTCGAGATGATAGACCTATAAAATTTTGGATCCGAAATTCATCTCTAAGACTTTGGAAGATGGAGTTTGCTTCTGTAGTAGTACATTTAAATGGTTAGTGCTGCAGCCCTCAACGCCCTAACCGCTAAGGCAAATGCCAATGCCATGGCCAAATACCATCTTTTCTCTGATAAAAATTAATATAACATTAGTCCCGCTGTGACCCCGTGGCCAACAGATTCAAACTCCATATCTAACCAAGAAATCATAAACCCCCCCTAACTTCTTTCTCATATATTGTGTTCAATCTTGGGTTCGTCGACCTTGTCATCCACCTCAATCGAGCTACAACCAGGAGCCTTCTGCACATCGCCATCCTTCATCAACTTCCTGATGCTCATTGCATCTTCCCACCTACCAGCCGTCGAATAAACATTCGATAACAATATATAATTCCCACTATTGCTTGGCTCTAACTCTAAAAGCTTCTCCATGGTGATCTCAGCTAGGCTTACATTACCATAGATTGCACAAGCACTTAACAAGGTTCGCCAAACCACTGGGTCTGGCTGGATGGGGATTCTCTCAACGAATTTATACGCACTGTCAAGGTCCCCAGCTCGACTTAAAAGGTCCACCATGCAACCATAGTGCTTCATATCAGGCACCACCCCATAGACCTCCTCCATGCTTTCAAAGTGGAGCCACCCCAAATCAATTAAACCTTTGTGAGTACAAGCAAACAGGACACCAAGGAAGGTCACCCCATTAGGGCGAACTCCGCTTTCTACTATCTTCGAAAAGAATTCTAGAGCTTCTCTAGCATGCCCATTGAGGGCCAATCCTAAAATAATAGAATTCCATGTTAGTAAGTCCTTCTCTATCATGCCCTGAAAGACTTGCAGCCCCGACGTGGTGTCTCCACACTTGCAATACATGTCGATTAACGCATTGCCTACATGTATATCGGGTCTTAAACCACACTCATCTATACAAGCATGGACCCACCGGCCTATGCTTAGAGCCCCTAGATGGCCACAAGCTGATAGAACGCTCGCAATCGTGAAATTGTCAGGCTTCACTCCTTTGAGCCTCATCTCTCTAAAGAGGGTAATGGCCTCAGAGAATTGGCTTGCTTGGGAATAACCAACAATTATAGCTGTCCAAGAGATCAAGTCTTGTTGGGGCATCTCATCAAATAGCGATCGAGCCTTATGCAAGTTCCCTGCCTTCGCATAAGAAGTGATCAGAGCATTCCACGAGACCACATTCCTATCAAGCATTTTGTCGAAGACCCTTTGGGCCTCCACAGTCAAGCATTGTCGACCATACATGTCTATCAAAGTGTTGCCAAGATAGACATCTATCCTTACTTTTCTCTCTTCAATATAGTCGGCCATGGCCTGACCAGTTGCCCAATCTTGCAAGCGAGTGCAAGCTGAGACCACTTTAACCATGGTGACTGAATCAGCTTCCAAGGCCTCAGCCTGCACCTTATAGAACAAACCCAACACCTCTCTGGACATATTGGCATGGCTATAACCTGTTATCAAAGTGTTCCAGGAAACTATATCTCTATTATGCATTTCATCGAATACTTTTTGTGCATAATTCAAACAACAGCAATTCGAGTACATACTTATCAGCACATTTTGAACATAGAGGGTTGGGTAAAACCCAAGCTTTAGTGCTTGGCCATGGATTTGAAGGCCTTCGAAAAGAGCCGGGATGCGAGCGCAGGCAGTGAGAACAAAGGGGAATGTATAATTGTCAGGTGAGAGAGAGCTTCGATGCAATTTACAGTAGAGAGAGAGAGCTTCTTTGGGTTTGCTGCTTTGTGAGAAGCCTCTGATCATGGTGTTCCATGAATGGATACTGGGGTTTTGAATTTGATCGAAGATGAGGTGCGCATAGGCTAAAGAGACTGTGGACATGGCACAATAGCTTAGGAGCTTGGCCATGGCAGATGACTGTGTGTAAAGGCCTGTAACAATAAGATGGGCATGTATTTCCCTTACGGTTTTCATGGAGGTTGGGGCATTGGAGGTGGCTCTGTGCCATGGTAAAGAGTCTAGGAATTGGGGTTTTTCTTTTGGGTGATGAGAAGGAGGGCATTGAGAGTGGGCATGGTTTGGTCAAGTTCTTGAGGGAGTGATGGAGTACAGAGAGAAAGAGGGATGAAGGCCATGAAAAGTAGATCATTCGAATGGATTTCTCTCACCGTCACGGTTTCTAATTTTCTCCGACTCCGAGGACAGTGGAAATCCCCGTTATTTTTTTTTTTTGGGAATATATAACGGAAAAAAAACTATATCAGGATAAGGCCCTGAAGTCCTGAACAATCAAACTAAAACTCACCTAAACAATTCACTAATAAAAGAAATTGTTTTGATACCTAAAAATTCTTAAATCCGATCCTCTAAACTTTGAGATATATAGACAAAAAAGAATTGGACTTCAAGTCATGAAAAATAATACATGTTGTAGTTAATTTCTCTCTCGAAAAAAAAAAAAAAGTATTTCTTGTAATGCATTATCTGGACCGTTAATTTTCAAGTGTTCATAGATCTACTTGATTTATATTATTTTTGAAGCTTTAAATTTTATAATTAGAGATGAAAATAAACTTTTAAGCCATCACAAAGATTTTCGATACTTGTTCAAAAAACCGATATCTTTCAACACTGTTTGAAGGAGAGCTTTACTTTGATTATTTAGGGCTTCAGCCTTCTACAAATCACACCCATATATAATTCATGAATATGTAAAAGAAAAAATTTGAAAAATTAAAAATGTTAATTTTACAAAAAAAATATTTAGACCATTGGATTAAGTTTTTTTTTTTCTTTTTTTTTTTTTTTGAGGAACCACCCATTTGCATCTATAATGTATGCCTCAGGTGATACAAATGTAGAAATGTGTCCACAGATACATGCAACAATTTTCTTTTGTCAAAGGTGAAAATTTGAAAATCTGGGTTTCATTTTATCAGAATATGGGATTAAAAAAACTTAGAAATCATTTTTTTTTGCGGTAGTTGAGCTATTGGAATTGAATTTGAAATGTAGTGTTGTTAAGATCAATTGTTAACCAACCAAGTAGAAGCTCGATTAGAAACTATCCTTCGAATTTGTTTGTTTCTTTTCCTTTGTTGATTTCTTATGAAATTTCCTTTGTTGATTTCTTATTTTCATAAGCTCACAAGGCTTATGAACTGGGTGAATGTGAAAAATGTACAAAAGGTACAAAAGGAAAAGATAAAGGTTTGTTTGGATGTGCTTCTTGTCACTAGTAATTTACAATTTCTCAATATTACTGAATATATTGATTTTGACTCTTTTCTATCCTTCTTCACAACTCACAACTCACCCATATTACAGTGAGCAGTGATCTAATGCAACAGATGTATCATAGTATAATGCAACGACACTTTTAAAAAATTTTATTTGTGGTATTTGTATGATCCAAAAATTTGCACACGCACTCTCTTCATCTAAATAATCAATCCCCTAAAAAAACAAAGTTTCAATTGAACCCTAGATATGGTCAAAATGAGTCCCCTCCAACAACGAATCTAGACCATTCATTTGTAGAATTTAAAGATCTTAGCCGTTACAAACTCAAAATCATTTTTTTTTTATTTTCTAAAATTGTTCATCTAATGATAATAAATCCAACTAAAAAAAATTGAAAATAAAAAACTCCTTCTAAGACCTAGATCTAACCATCTTATCAAAATGGACGGCCTACATTAATTGGGCTAAAAAAATACTTTCTAGGTTCCATTTTTTCATTTTTCTTTTTTGTGATTTTTCATTAGAATGAAAAGAATGTATATGTCAAAATTTGGATCAAACAAAAGCCCCTAAATGGTTTTTGAAAATTGTACTTGGAACACACTATTTGGATTGTCCATTTTCAATATTTGTATGTTTTTATAGATCTACTTGATTTGAACCATTTTTAAAGTTTAAAATTTTATATTAGAGATAAAGAGTCCCTCACTATCTTAAAAATACCGAACACCAAAATTGCATCTCATGACAAAGTTTAGAGGTGCACCTTATTTTGATTATCTAAGTCGGCCTTAATTGTATTGCGGAAAACAGCACAAAACTTGAAACAAAGACTCTCTCTCTCTCTCTCTGCCAAAAACTGGTTCACCATTCTCTCCCTATATGCCTGGTCCACCTCTCTTTCTGTTTCTCCAGAAGCCAGCATCCATCGCATATCTTCATTGTCCCTCCACCCCTCTCCCCCCTTTGATTTCGTTTCTTTATGTGTAGAGGTTCTCTTTTATTCGTACAACACCATTTCTATTTCAATGCCTTCTTTTCCTTCACAATATCTCTCATTCCTTCTAATTTTTTCTGGTCTTTATCTCCACAAATATTTTCCATTCGCATTATTTTATTTTCCAGTCCCTACTTTAAAAATACCCATTTGACTCGCCAATTAAAGAAACATTGAGAGAGAGTAGCATACAAGGATTCGTTAACCAATCCTAATTAATTGGAAAAAAGCTTTAACCCTAATTAATTGGAAAAAAGCTTTAACAATGATGATGATAAGAGAGATGATCGATTATGTGTGTTTTTGTTTGTCTATGTTCTAGCACTCGAAAGATAATTTATGAAAGACCAGCTAATTTGTTTGTCTATGTTCTAGCACTCGAAAGATAATTTATGAAAGACCAGCTAATTTTCTTTTGTTGAAGTCCGTTGATTAGGATCAAATTGTATTCCTAAGGGATCATACATGTACCTTTCGATACATACGGTTCAAAAAAGTACAAAATAAAAATAAAAATTCATGTGCCGATTCCAGACCTATTTCTTTTTTATTAGCAGAGTTTTCCTCCCGAAAGGGGATTAGAAAATTTCAATTAAGTGAAAACTCTCTTGTTTATCTATGCTCTAATACTGCAAGATAAACTACTTTGCCTAATTGTTAGAACCAATGGTTTAAAAAGCGGATCGGTGACCCGAATCGGGCAACTCAAAAACCGATATGGATCGACGAATCGACGATCCGGATCAGAAATCGACTGAATTGGTCGGATTAAACCTTCAAAAAAATCCGAAAAAATTATTAAAATTTATTATAAATATTGTTTTTTAAGAATCCAATAAAAAATGAGAGTACTACATTATTAACTTCCATTTTTTTTATCAATTTGTGAATATTGAGATGCTCTTTCCCTGTATAAACTTATTTTAATTATTAAATTTACATCACATAAAAGAAAAATCATAGAATTATCATGGATAAAATATATAATTATATATAAACTATTATAAAGAGTAGACTAATCAATGAAAGAATGGCCATTAAAATCTCGTTTTGGCGAAAAACCCTAATCCGCTAAAAAAACCCAAACTATTACAGCCTAACTAACTATAATCCAAAATTATTACAACCTCACTAATTATAATATTATATACTGAAATTATAATTATTAGTTTATATTTTATAATTATTTTATTAGACAAATAATAACAAATTTAAAATATTTTATAATATTATCTAATTTAAAATGTATTATTGACAACTGTAAGAAAAATAGTACATTACATGATTTATAATGTAAAAACTCATAAATAAAATAAAAGATTTGGTTATCAATGTAAAAATTAATAAAATGCGTACAAATTTTAGAAATAACACTTCAATTTTTCAAAAATTTATTTTTTTAGGTTTCTATAATAAATTTAGTAAAGGAGATTGTTAGTAGAAAGATGGAGATTTCAAATAGATAAAATTTTTATTTTTATTTTTTTTATACCTTTCATATTATTTACAAAAATAATTATACCACTATATACAACAAAAATTAACTGTTATATAAAAAATTAATTTGTTTATTTTTCATTTTTTTATGCCTTTTATATTATTTACAAAAATATTTATATTTATACCAACCACTATATACACAATAAAAATATTTATATTTATACCAACCAGTATATACACAACAAAAATACAACACATGTCCAAAGGGATTCGAATGCAACACATGCCCAAGGGGATTCGACCTTGGGACATCAAGTAAACAACAAAAATCATAGCCACCAAACCATCTAACTACATGTGATTATAAATTGCTAATTAATAGACTATATTTATATTTCGTTTTCATTTAATGATGTTCGGGAATTATCCCACATCGAAAGATGGGTATTCAACTTTAGTATATAAATACCTATGTAATATGAGCTATAACATGTGTGCAAAAATATTAAGACAACCTCACAGATGCGCTTGGATACATATGTGCACGCCTGAGTGTGCATGGGGCACGCTCGCACGTGCGCTCGGACACACGTGTACACGTGTGAGTGTGCGTAGGGTACGCTTGCACGTGCGTGTCATGTGTTACGTGTGTGATCCAGGTTGAACCGGATGGGAACCGACGGTTCTACTCTAGAACCGGACAGTTCCCAGTTTTGTGCTGGAACCGGCACGAGGCTGTGTCGGTTCCCGAGTCAAACCGGGCTCCGTTTTTTAAAACACTAGTTAGAACAGTTCAGGGTAAACCTCTCCCTCCATGAATGAATTTATCTAGATACATGTAGGGTACCTCATAACAAGGTTTCCAACCAGCTTTCGAGCATCAAAAGATGAAGAATGAAAGGATAAATAGAAAAGAGTATTCATATTTCCTTTTCCTATAAGACTTTTGCAAAGGTTCATTACAGTGCTTGCAGTAGTGATATGAGGAAATGCTAAAGGTCGTTTCATCATCTCGATCTCAAAGATGAGAGAGGCAAGGGTACTCCTATAACATGGAAAGGGAAATTGCTTAGTACCCATTTACAATATTGGATCCTATCCACTCGTTTTGTTGATAAATATTTTTTCGCACAAGGCGATTCTACATATAAATGGGCTAGGCTATACAACATCAAGAAAAAAAGGAAAATGAATTAGACCTCCATTAGCCCTCGCACTTTGTCATTTGGGGTTGGCCTTGGCCCGTCCCATAACTCGTTCAGCTCCTTTCTAATCCATGAAACGAAAATAACAGGTCCTAAGGTTGATGGGACCTGCATATCACAAGAAGTCATCCATTGAAGATTGCGAACTTTTTTGCTTCTTGGTGAGCAATAATTATAAATAAATATGAAATTGATCAGTCTAAACCGATGCATTTCATTGTTAAATTTAGTGAAATAACAATAAAAATCAAACTATAATAGTGTGACGATAATGACAATATCACGACGACAATGAATAATTAATGGCAAGAGTAACAATAATAATAAAAAGAGGAATGAATAAGTCCTCACATACATACTTCGTAATTAGCTCAGTAAGGCTGACAAGTAAACACTATCATACCAATGATGAATTTGATCATAATAACTCATGATTCAAACCTGCTAAGTTGTAGAACTATATGATACAGGTCACATACATATATGCATATAGGAAAAGATAATAAATGTATACCAGTGCCCAAAACCAGGAAAGATGCCAATTAGTCTCCCCTTATTTTTCGTACGAGACATATAATATTCGTTCGAAATAATTGTTTCATATAGCAGATACCACGAAGTAACTTCAGTGGTCCTACTCAACAAACAGAAAAGAAACCCAAGTTACTGTAGGAAGAGAAAGGTGGTTCAACTTAATAACTCAGGGTTTTCTCTATCCATGGCATATGTCATAACCAATCTATGGCGAAAGATAATGGACTAATATAAGAACAAGTCTCAAAGAGTAAGTTGTAAGACAAAAGATAGTTAAATGTACTGAAACAAGAGCACATATTTTTATTCAACCATTTGTAAGATGACAAAAGGTGGTTGTTAATAATGTTTTTATTTTACCTCTTACGATATGTTTGACAAAAACAGGATTTGAATATTCAAATTATAGAAATTTGAATAAAGACAATGCCTATTTTCTATATATTTAGATTTTATATTATCATGATATGTGTTTTTCTGTGCACCTTTGATTGGACAATTATTTTTGCCAAACAAAATCAGATTTTTTCATTTTTTATTAGGTTAATGACTCACAAGGCAAGATATGCTACAGACACACGAACTAATCAACACAAAAATCCCTCAATGAAAAATTGAAAATAAAATAAAATACAATAATGCCATTTATTAAGTTTGAACAAAAAAAGTAAATGAATTCATAACAACTACAGAATGAAAAAATAACACTTCTAGAAGGAGAGAATGTTTGGTTCATAAATTTTGTGAGAGAGAGAGAGAGAGCAACTCATCAATTTTAAGAGAAAGAAAGACCTATTGACTCTCAAAGTAGAGAGAGAGCCTTGAAACTCTATGTTTCTTCTCTCTAGAAGGTCCAAAAGCAATAATCCCATCATACAAAACTGATATTCTTAAAACCCCAAAAGTATGTCTCACGAGCCATTGTTTTCTCTCATCAAAGTGGGTATTTTTGTTGTGTTGCAAAAGCTCACCCTGCTTTGGAAGCTCAGGTAATTCAGCCACCGTGTTTTGGGCATTGGAACCCATGCCCAAGCCTATGACCATGCCAATCTTTACATGGTCTACAGCTTTACAAGCTGAGATTTTTTTGAGGTCATCTTGAGAGAGGGAACTGCCAGTGAAGGCGACGGAGAGAAGACATTAATGCTACTTTTTGGGTAAAGGCAGCAAGGAAGTGGAACCGCCATTGTTGCAGAAAACTGGAGGTCTTATGGTTGAGAAAAAGTTGGCTTTCCCTGAAACAAATTAGGGTTGTTGTATAACGAACAAGGAGTTTCCAAAAGCAGGATTAGTGTTCTACTCTGAGAGGATGTTTAGGTAATCGGAGTTTTTAATGGAAGAGAATCAAGGGATCCAATGGATAAGGAAGAAGAACTAAGAACGAGGCTAGGGTTTATAAAGAAATTGTAGGGTTGGCTTCCAGCTGTATAAAGAGCATTCGTGCTCTTTAATGGCAAAAAATTTGGGTTTTCATGAAAAGCAAGCAAATTGCGTTAATCTATGAGAATCGGGGAAATGATTGCTGGTTTCTCTAAGCAAAAGAAGATTTTTTTTCTGTCAATTGTTTTCTTCTTTTCTCATAAAGAGAAGAACAAAAAAAATTAGGGTTTCATCTTTTATTAGTTTTCTGTCAATCTGTAGCATTCTCTTTGGTGTTATTGATTCTTCACCTACTTACGGGTTCTATGAATGTGGGGACAGAGCAAAGGAGAGAGGGTGTCCGCTGAGAGATATGAGTGGATAAGAGAGGGAGAGAGACTAAAAAACAAATTGACGGAAAAACTGAATACCGCAAATTCAACTCCAAGTTGAATTCTTGATGATTTAGATATTTGCAGTTATTTGAATATTAAAAGAAATGATTTGACCCTTTCAAAAGGGGCATATAAACTCCTAAAATTAAAATTAAAGAATACTCTATATTATCTTAGAATATTAGGATATTAGGGTGCTATCAAACAGACACTTACTATTGTTCATTTCTTGATTCGTGATAATAATAATACAGAAGCATCTTTCAGCACACTGCCAAGTGTATCCTGCCTAAGCCAAAACTCTCTTTTCGGTTCTTTCTTCTTTATCAAATCCAAATAAAAATTATATTATGATACCCACTTATGCATTGCTGTCTGCTGATTTCATTTTTCTGTATAGATCACCCATTTATTATTAAACCCACTTGCCAAGCAAAGACGCCATTTGGGATTATAGGACAAAAGCATACCAGATGCCTACCATGAAAAAGGAAAAAACTAAACCATACCAGATAAAGAAGAGCAGGTTGTGGAGCATGAGTTAAAACCCCGGCAGCTAAAGCAGTGACAAGTCCGATTGCGTATCCTGCAAGTGCATACCATATGTACTGATGACCTCTAATGGCAGCTGAATCTATAGAAGACGGTGAATCCCTACTCTTACGATGATCAAAACAGAGCACTAAGGCAAGAAGCATTCCTGGAATTGCCTGTGTAATCACAAATATCAAAAAGAACTTTTAGCATGTTCTCTAGTCTCGGCCTTCATATTTTTTTGTTTGATAGAACAACAACTGTGACATATCCAGAACCACGGTAGACTTTACATAAAATATTGCCAAACTACATATTACTATAAGTAGAAATAAGTGATTAGGAAACATCCTCTAGTACTTACATTGAGGTTGTTAGGCGAATTATGTACATGAAATAGAGCGTTTTTTTTTTTTAAAAATATTTAAAGGAGAAAAAAGTTCTAGTTATTGAGATAAGTTATGCTACATCATGAAGGTCTATTTGAACCAACCAAACATAGATAATTGCTGGACATCAATTGAGTTATAAAGAGACATTCAAGTTTGTCTAACAAGGGGGGGTAAAATCACAAATTTGACCTTGAACATAAGAACTCAAACACAATAAATTAAATGTGGTCATACCCCCCTCGACTGTCCAATGCTGAAGCACATAAAAAGAAGAAACAAATAAATAAAATTTATTTTTATTCATTAATACATGCACCTGACTAATAGGATAAAAGAAGCATATTTCAAAGCTGCCATTGAGCTTTTGTACATAGTATTCACCAACCAATGGTGCATCAAGCCCCACAGTTTCATTTTCAATGGAGATGATATTCCTGATAAAAAATTCTCATGACGATATTCCTGATAAAAAAATTAAAAAGTAATTTGTCTCATGATGTCATCAATTAATAAATTAATTTTTTGAACAAGTTTTTTCTAGTACGAGAAACTTCTATTGAACATGAAGAAGAGAAGAGAATTTGAGAATGTTGGTGGAGAGTTCTAACGACAGTTGATAAGAGACATGATGATGACCTCCTTGATGAGATATAAGTTTTGTCAAGATAACATCATGAGTGACAAATTTATACTTAACATCGCCCCTTAATTTGTCATTCTCATAATATCTCTGTCGAAATTGTCTTCGTGAAGATGTCTACCAGCTGATCATTTGTGTTGATGAATTTTGGTGCTATTTTTCCTTTCTCTGTCAGTTGTGTTGATGAATTTTGGTGCTATTTTTCCTTACTCTGTCAGCTGTGTTGATGAATTTTGGTGCTATTTTTCCTTTCTCTGACAGCTGTGTTGATGAATTTTGGTGCGCTATTTTTCCTTTCTCTATCAACTCTCTGATGAAATGATGCCGAATTTCTATGTGCTTTGATCGATTGTGAAATATTGGATTTTGTCATTGCAATTGCTGAAATGTTGTAGAAAATTATTGTGGGGGAATTCTGCTTTTGTTACATGTCTGATAAAATTATTTTGAGCCAAACAGCTTCACATGTTGTGCTTGTTGCTGAAATATATTCGGCTTTTGCTAACGATAGAGCCACTATATTTTGCTTCTTTGATGACCACGATATCACCTTTATATCTAGGCAGAATACATAACCTGAAGTGCTTTTCTAATCATCAATAGAACCTACCCAATCACTATCAGAAAACCCAACAAAATTAGTATCATTTAAAAAAATATATTGGACACCGAGTTTCTTTGTTCCTTGGATATATCTTAAAAGAAGAATTGTTTCATGTGGGATGGACTGCATTTCTACAAGTATAGGGTCCTAAGGAATAAAGCATCCATTTTAAAGATGGATGCAAATAGGTGGTCCATCTAAAAAAATAGAAACTAACGGTCCAAATGTTTCTTCATAAAATCATTATTTTTATTTGTTAAAATTTATTCATTCTTTTATATTCATGATCTCCATGTTAGATTTTACATGTCCTTAAAAATTAAGTTCGAAAATCCATCTCAAAATTAGATTTTTAAGATTCGAGTCATTTCTACATGGATTCATAGAAATCGTGTCCATCTTAAAATCCTTTTTGCTGCTGTAAAATGCAGTTTACTAACCACTAGCACAATGTTTGGCCTTGTGTTAGTCAGATAAATTAAGGAACCAACCAAGCTTCGATAAATCAATGTATCACCTTTTTCTGCACCATCGTATTTTGACAATTTTTCATTTACTGCCATTGGAGTATTTACTGGCTTCCAATTTGACATTCTGAATTTTTTGAGAGATCTTCAATATATTTGTTTTTAAAGACAAAAATTTCTCCATTTGATTGTTATACTCGAATTCCAAGAAAATATTTCATAATTCCCAAATCAATCATTTCATATTTCTTTCATCATGGTTTTTTTAAATTCTTCCACCATTTTTAAGTTTGTACCAATAGATCAAATCATCCACATGAAAGCATACAATTAGGAAGGAATTTTCACTTCCTTTTTTTTACATAAAGTGAGGGTTCACTTGGGCTCCTTTCGAATCCATTTTGTCAAAAATATTGATCAATTTTGCTGTTCCAAGCTCTTGGAGCTTGTTTTAAGCCTATATAAAGCCTTTTTCAGTTTATAAACTTTTTCATTTTTCAAAACAACGCAAAGGTTGTTCAACATATACTTCTTCAAGTTCCCCATTCAAAAATACAGATTTTACATCCAACTGAAAATTTAGTATTTTTAATTGGGCAGTTATGGTCAAAACAGTTTGAATGGTTTCCATTATGGTAACAGAGGCAAAAATTTCATTGATGATCAGTAAAACACTTCCGGCTAATTACTCTGCTTAGGTACAAAAGTGATATCGCGGTCATCAAAGAAACAAAATACTATAGCTCTATCATCAGCAAAAGCCGAATATATTTCAACAACAAGTGCAACATGTGAAATTGTTTGGCTCAGAAGAATTTCCCTATAACAATTTTCTACAACATGTCAGCAATTGCAATGGCGAAAAATCTAGTATTTCACAGTCGATAGAAACACAGAGAAATTCCGTATCATTTCATTAGCGAGTTGACAGAAAAATGAGATATAGCACCAAAATTCATCAACACAAATGACAAGCTGACAGATATCTTCACGAAGACAATTTTGACAAACAAATTTATTTAGTTCAGAGATATTATGAGAATAACAAATTAAGGGGGGATGTTAAAAATAAATTGTCACTCATGACATTATCATGACAAAACTTATCCCTCATCAAGGAGGTTATCATCAACATCATCAAGTCTCTTATCAACCGTCATTAGAACTCTCCACCGACATTGTCAAATTCTCTTCTTCATGTTCGATGGAAGTTAAAAAGTAATTTGTCACATGATGTAATCAACCATCATTAGAATTCTCCACTAACATTCTCAAATTCTCTTCTCTTCTTCATATTCAATGGAGATAATATGCCTGATAAAAAAATTTGTCAAAAAATTTAAAAGTAATTTGTCACATGTTGTCATCAACCCATCATCCTTTCTTACATCATCATTTACATCATCTCTCTCTCAATAGAAGATTCTCTTATTAGAAGAAACCATAACAGCAGTGTATGACACCCCCATCGAAAGTTCATGAAAAGCGATGGTTAAGACTTTCGTAGAAATCTCTTGATGCGCGGTAGTCAAGCATGAAGACCATCCAGAATCATATGGAACATCGATGCATGAATCTATATAAAGAGTTCGTGCAAGACCACAAAAGATAACATCTAACATCGAAAATCAATCACAAACAAGAGATGTACTATTGCCAAAAGGCTCCAAATATAAGTGGGTTTCTTAATACCATACTATTTCATTGTATCCCTGACATTCTTACTATTTTAATGCAATAGTGAAAATTCTTTAATTCAGTATAGCTTCCTCTTCACCATTTCTATCATTCTTTGCTATTTTCTAAATAAATTCTAGGGAAAATTACGTAAATATCCGTTTTAGTTTCCGTTAATTACCAAAGTACCTACTACTTTCCGCTATTACACACATGTCCGTTTTTTTCACTTCATATCGAATTTTTTCAAAGAGACGCTTTTACCTGTTTTTCAAAAACCAAAAATTAAAAAATTTCAATTTTTCAAAAACCTAAAATTAAAAATTTCTGTTTTTCAAAAACCAAAAATTAAAAAATTTCGATTTTTCAAAAACCGAAAAATTAAAAAATTTCAATTTTTCAAAAATTGAAAATTAAGAAATTTTGGTTTTTCAAAAACCAAAAAATTTCGTGCACAAACCACCTTGTTAACCCCATCATACGAGCATATAGAAGCATTTTTCTTCATATTTTAGGGTTCCAAAAAATTTATGTCCCCCAGCACAGTATCCCACAAACTTGAACATATTTGCTCTCAGTCTCGTCGTGATTGGCACATTTCTAACTCTTGCCTTATACTATTGATTAATTCTTTTGAATTAATATAATATTTTATTTTTGTATTAATATTTGTTGTTTATTGTTGAAGTGGATTTTTTTTTTGGGTAAACATTGTTGAAGTTGTTTATTTGTATGAATATTTGTTGTTTATTTTGTGTTTGTATTAATATTTGTTCTATATAGTTGTTTTGGGTAGTTTATTGAATAATCGATTTGTTTAATAGTACATCATGTTGATATATTTAGTAGTACACTATATTGTATTTGTTTTGGGTAAATATTGTTGAAGTAGTTTATTTGTATTAATATTTGTTGTTCATTGAATAAAAATCCATTATATTGATCTATTACGTAAAATTAACATTTTATGAACCCCAAATTAGTGAGATATATGTTATGTTTTTATTCCTTATTCTATTGAATGTTTGTAACACGAATTTTGTTATGCATTTAATACAATAGCATTGACAATGGAGTGCAACTGGTATTTTGAACTACCAAAAATGTAAGAATTTCGGTTTTCCATTAATTAAAAATCCATGTTCAAATTCCAGTATGTCTATCGAATTTCATAACGGCTTTTCGGTTATTTAAAAATCGAAAACAAAAATTTTTTTTTTTTTGAAAAACTGAAATTTTTATTTTTTCCGTTGTTGAAAACCAAAAAGCGGTTCTGAAATTCTGGTAACACTGGAATTTGAACGATGGATTTTTTGGTTGTTTAACAACCAAAAATTTCAAGAAACATTGGAATTAGAACATGGACTTTAGGTTCTTGGAATTTCAGAACGGCTTTTTTTTATTTTTCATAACATTGAATTTTCGATTTTTGAAAAACCGAAAATTCTATTTTTTTGCCGAATATCCATATTCAAATTTCAGTATGTTTCTGGAGTGTCAAAATGTATTTTCAATTGTACAACCGAAAATATTGAATTTTCGATTTTTGAACAACCGCAAATTCCCCATATGATGATTGAACACAAATAACTGAAATTGTAGAATGTATGTACATTTTCTTTAAACTTGTTTATGAAATTGGCAATCGACTCAAACAGGGTATGAATCGTCAAGAACAAAATGCATGTTCCAAATGAATGGCAATGAAACTCAAACATGATTATGAAATGCCAGTCAACTCAACTCAAACATGATTATGAATTGCCAATGAACCAAATGCCAGTGACACTCAAATATTGCCAATAATACTCAAAATATTGCCCCAAGTCCATTTCATTAACTACTCGGGAGTTCATTACAATTAGATAACAGTTGCAAAACACTGAAAAGTACAATAAAATGTAGTAGATTAAGAGTCATCGCCTTCTCTTTAGCTAATATTGTTTTTTTCGGGTATTATTCGTTATGGGCTCCTCAACCACGGGCTTTGTGGATGGAGCCATGTATTCCATAGCACAACTACTTTTACCCACTACACCACTTTTAGGCTCGTCATACATTTATATTACGTTGTAAATATTTCATTCTGGCTTCTATTTTATCTACGTCCACAGGTGTGTACTTGGATAGCATTTCAACATCCAAAACTTCTGGATACCATTTATGTCTCAAAGCAAGTGCCTCTGCTAGCACCGTTGTATTAGCTTGAACTATGTTAATATGCAAAAAACAAGATAGGTCAACATATTATGGAAATCATTTATCTAGGGACTAATAGACAAGTATAAAATTAAAGCAATTTTCAGATCAATATAACCATACCATCTGGTCTTCATAGCATCGAGGTCTTATTATATATTGTGGTTCATGTGTAGGAACCACCTCTTATTCTTGCTGGTTAAGAAGTTGTACTGTCATTTCGTAGGTTAGCGACACTGCGGATTATCAGATGCGTGACTCGGTGATACCAAGCCTTGTATTACTATAAGGGTAACCTATTGTTATCATCCACTTCAATGCCCGGCATCATGCTGTCATGTCGAGTCAGCCAATGATAGATTTTGTCCGCATTGATATTACTCCAATCTCGTTGCCTACATTTCCACTATTCCTATTACCAACATCATGCGGTCATGTTGAGTCAGCCAATGACAGATTTTGTCCGCATTAACATTACTCCAATCTCATTGCCCACGTTGTCTACTAGTCCTCTTACCAACATCATGAGATCATGTTGAGTCAGCCAATGATAGATTTGTCTGCATTAATATTACTTAAATCTTGTTGCCCACATGTCTACTAGTCCTCTTACCAACATAGATGAGATTCCTTGGTATGCTTTGTTTTGCTCCAAACGGCCTGCGCACACGATCCGACACATATAGCTCATTGATATCATCAAATATCAATGTAGTTATGCACATCGCAGTTTGGAATACCTGCTGCCTAGCATCTGAAATGGACATGACTCCAAGTTTAATTTGATGATATCGCCGAGCCATATATGCCGGACCGTATGCGCCGACGGTTTGGAGTAAAACATAGCATACCAAATAATCTCATCTATGATGGTAAGATGACTAGTAGACAAGGTAAGCAACGAGATTGGAGTAATGTTAATGTAGACAAAATCTGTTATTGGCTGACTCAACATGGCTGCATGATGCCGAAAATTGAAGTGGGATAACAACAATGGGTTGCCCTCCTAGGAGTAGAAGGCCAGGTATTGTCGTGTTACCCATTCGATAATTCACAATGTCGCTAACCCACCAAATGACATAAAGCAACCTATTAACCAACAAGAAGAGGTAGTTCCTGCACATGAACCACAATATATAATAAGACCTCGAGATTATGAAGACCAAATGGTATGTTTATATTGATCTGAAAAATGCTTTAATTTTATACTTACCTATTAGTCCCTAGATATTATTTTAATATTATATTGACGTATCTTGTTTTTTACATATTAAAGTAGTTCAAGCAAGTACAACGCTGCTAGCAGAGACACTTACTTTGACACATATATGGTATCCAAAAATTTTGGATCGTGTTAATAAGGCGTTTGAAATACTATCTAAATATACACATGTGGACGTAGATGAAATAGAAGCCAGAATGAAACATTTACAACATGATATAAATGCTTAACGAGCCCAAAACTAGTACAGTGGGTGAAGGTAATTATGCTACAGAAGACATGGCCCTGTCCACACAGCCTGTGGTTGAGGAGCCCAAAAGGCATAATACTCGAAAGAAGCAATATCACCTGAAAGGAAGGGGATGACTCCTAATCTACAGCATTTTATTGTATTTTGAGTGTTTTGCAGAGTTTCGTACTTTTCAGGGTTTTGCAGTGTTTTGCAACTGTTATCTTATTGTAATGAACTCCCGAGCAGTTAATGAAAGAGAATTGGGGCATTATTTGAGTGTCATTTACTTTCTAGTGTTCTATATTTTGAGTGTCATTGGCAATATTTGAGTGTCATTGGCATTTGGTTCAATGGCAATTCATAATCATGTTTGAGTTTAAGTATATTGGCAAGTCATTGGTATTTCATAGTCATGTTGGAGTTTCATTGATCTTCATTTGGTACATGCATTTTGTTCATTAGCGATTCATAACCATGTTTGAGTTTGAGTCTATAGCCAATTTCATAATCAAGTTTGCAGAAAATCTACATACATTCTATAATTTGAGTTACTTGTGATCAATCATCATATGGGTTTTCAGCTTTTCAACAATCAAAAATACATTTTGACATTCCAGATACATACTTGAGTTTGAATATGAATATTCGGTTGTTTAACAATCCAAAAAAATAGAATTTTCGTTTTTTCAAAAACCGAAAATTCAATGTTGGAAAATTGAAGTTCAAATTTAAGCTTTCAAAATGACTTTTTGGTTGTTGAAAAACCAAAAACACAAAATTTTATGTTTTTGAGAAACCGAAAAGCCGTTCTGAAAATCCAGTAACATTGAAATTTGATCATGGATTTTTGATTCTTCAACAACCAAAAACATTAAATTTTCGATTTTTGAAAAATCGCAAATTCTATTTATTCGGTTGTTAAAGAATTGAAAAGCCGTTCTGAAATTTCAGTAACACTGGAATTTGAACATGGATTTTCGGTTGTTCAACAACCGAAAACATTGACTTTTCAGTTTTTGAAAATCAGAAAATCCTATTTTTAGGATTGTTGAAGAACCAAAAGCCATTCCATAATTCCAGTAACATTGGAATTTTAACAAAGATTTTTGGTTGTTTAACAACCTAAAACATTGAATATTCAGTATTTGAAAAACCGCAAATTCTATGTTTTTAGTTTTTAAACAACAAAAAACGCAAGTTGAAATTCCAATGTTAATTCAAAACGAATTTTCAATTGTTGAACCACCGAAAATCCATATTCAAATTTCAATAACACCGGACTTTCATAAGAGTTTTTTGGTTATTCAACAACTGAAAAAATAGAATTTTTGTGTTTTTGGTTTTTCGACAACCAAAAAGCTGTTATGAATTGCCAAAAACATATTGGAATTTAAGCATGGATTTTCGATTGTTGAAACATTGAATTTTCTCTTTTTGAGAAACAAAAGATTCTATTTTTTTCGATTGTTGAACAATCGGAAAGCCATTCAAAAAGCGAAAACTCTATTTTTTCGGTTGTTCAAGAACAAAAAAGGCGTTCTAAAATTCCAATAACACTGGAATTTGAACATGAAATTTCGATTGCTTAACATTGAATTTTCGATTTTTGAAAAATTGATAATCAGGTTTGTTGAAGAACCGAAAACCGTTCTATAATTCTAGTAACACTGGAATTTTAACATCGATTTCGATTGTTCAACAACCGAAAACAATGAATTTTTGGTTTTTGAAAAACCACAAATTCTATGTTTTCAAGCTTTTCAACAACAAAAAATGCAAGTTGAAATCCCAGTGTTTTTGGAAATTCAAAACGTATTTTCGATTGTTGAATAACCGAAAATCGATGTTAATATTCAAGTGTTACTAGAATTTCAGAACGGTTTTTTGGTTTTTCAACAATCGACAATCGGAAAAACAGAATTTTCAATATTTGAAAAACCCAAAATTTTGCGTTTTCGATTTTTCAACAACCGAAAAGCCATTATGAAATTCCAAAAACATAGTGGAATTTAAACATGGATTTTCGGTTGTTGAAACATTGAATTTTCAGTTTTTCAAAAACCAAAAATTCTATTTTTTTTGGTTTTTGAGAAACCGAAAATTCTATTTTTTCGGTTGTTGAAGCCGTTCTAAAATTTCAGTAACACTGGAACTTGAACATGGATTTACTGAAATTTCAGCACGGCTTTTCGGTTGTTTGATAACCGAAAACATTGAATTTTTCAATTTTTGAAAAACTGAAAAATGTTGTTTTTACGGTTGTTGAAGAACCGAAGAGCCGTTCTGAAATTCCAGTCAACACTAGAATAAGGACATGGATTATCAGTTGCTACACAACCGAAAACATTGAATTTTCGATTTTTAAAAAACTGAAAAATCTTATTTTTACTGTTGTTGAAGAAACGAAAGTCGTTTTATAATTCTACGAACACTAGAATTTTAACATGGATTTTTGGTTGTTCAACAATTGAAAACATTGAATTTTTTGTTTTTGAAAAACCGCAAATTCTAAGTTTTTGTTTTTTCAACAACCAAAAACGCAAGTTGAAATTCCAACGTTTCTGGAAATTCATAATGAATTTTTGATTGTTGAACAACCAAAAATCTATGTTCAAATTCTAGTTTTACTGGAATCTCATAACAGCTTTTTGGTTATTCAACAACCGAAAAAATAGAAATTTTGTGTTCCCAGTTTTTGAAAACTAAAAATTCTGTGTTTTTTATTTTTGAAAAAACAAAAATTTGGTTTTTTCGATTTTTCAACAACCGAAAAGCCATTCTGACTTCCAAAAACATATTGGAATTTAAGCATGAACTTTCGATTGTTGAAACATTAAATTTTCGGTTTTTCAAAAACCGAAAAATTCTATTTTTTCGACAATTGCACAATCGAAAATCCATTTTCACATTCCAACATGTTACTGGAATTTGAATATGGATGTTCGGTTAATGGAATACCAAAATTCTGAAATTTTCTGTAGTTCAAAATACCAGTTTCACTCCCTCGGTAACCATTGTCAATGCTATTGTATTAAATGAATATCAAAATTCGTGTTACAAACAATCAATAGAATAATTCGTTAACTTCACTTAAAAAAAAAAGACAATATTTGAGTAAGGAATAAAAACAATTAGGATATATCTAACTAATTTAGGGTTCATACAATGTAAATTTTACGTAATAGACCAATCTAATGGATTTTTATTCAATAAACAACAAAAAACAACAAATATTAATACAAACACAAAAAAAAACAACAAATATTAATACAAATAAACAACTTCAATAATATTTACCCAAAACAACAAATACAATATAATGTACTACTAAATAAATCGATTACTCAATAAATAACCAAAACAACAATACACAACAAATTAACAATAAACAACAATCATTAATAGAAATAAACAACTTCAACAATATTTACCCAAAAAAAAGTCCACTTCAACAATAAACAACAAATTAATTCAGACAAAATATTAATACACAAATAAAATATTATATCATGATGAGATTGAGAGCAAATATGTTCAAGTTTGTGGGATGCTGTACAGGGGGACAAATTTTTTGGAGCCCTAAAATATCAAGAAAAATGCTCCTATATGCTTGTATGATGGGGTTCAATGGGTGTATTTGCGAAAAAAATTTCAATTTTATAAAAACTGACAAATAAAAAAAATTGGTTTTTGAAAAACCAAATTTTTTTTATTTTCAATTTTTCAAAAACAGAAATTAAAAAAAAAAATTGGCTTTTGAATAACCAACACTTGAACCATGGTCGCAAGGCAAAGTGGAATGAATATGTGAAAAATAAAAAGAGAGATGCAAAAACCTTTATGTTCATCCAGCAAGTTGTAAGTATGTCTACCTTTCGTCGAATAAAAATTGCTTCAAAATCAAAAGAAGCACAGGAAATTTTGAAAAATGAATTTCTGGGATTTGAAGAAGTGATTTCTATCAAACTCCAAAAATTTTGGAGAGAATTTGATAATTTGATGATGAAAGATAGTGAATCAGTTCAAAAATAATTCTCTACAGTTGCAGGAATAATAAATCAGATTAGATGTTATGGAAGTGATATTCTTGATGAGAAAAATTGTTCAAAATTTTTTGAGAAGCTTACCAGTAAAGTTTGACCGTGTTGTAGCCGCCATTGAAGAATCAAAAGATTTATCTAAATTTTCATTACAAGAATTAAGTGGGTCTCTTGAAGAACATGAGCAAAGAATGAGTAGATTTTCATATCAAACTATAGAATAAGCTTTTTAGTCGAAAGTGCTAGTTTCAAATAATAAAAGTATTGAAGAAAATAAAAAAGTTTCAAAATTATCAAGGAGGAAAGACAAAATTACATGTGCCGACGTTCCACATGTTTGATGTGATCTTTTGTGGTCTTACACGAACTACTTATATAGATTCATGCACCGACATTCCACGTGGTTCTTGATGGTCTTCATGATTAACCACCGCCCTTCAAGAGATTCTATGGAGGTCTTACCACTGCTTTTCATGAGCTTTCCATGGCGGTTTGTACCACGCTTTATGGTTTTTTCTAATAAGAGAATGTTCTAGTGAAAGAGAGAGGCTAGAGTTCTAATAAGATATGATGATGTAGATGATGATGGGTTGATGACATCATCTGACAAATTACTTTTAACATCAACAAAATTGATCCAATTCCTTGTTGTATGATTGCTACAATCACTATCTAGATACCAAATATCACGTAAATTCTGTTGAACATCCATGCAAGAATAATACATCTGACCTGTATTATTGTTTCCAAAAAAACGTACTTCATTTTTATGTTGAAACCAACAATCTCTTTGAGAATGATTGGGGTTTACATATTTTTGAAATTTATATTGGCAATCTTTTGATTCGTGTCCTGATTTTTTACAACACGGTGTTAAAGTTATTGATGGCATTCATTTTTTTTTCAGCGTTGTCCCCAAACACCCTGTCAATGACATTCACCAAAGATTCGCAAGTGATTATTCCACTCTTTATGCGAATATCTATTCCCGGTCTTGATCGATCCACTTGACATTCATATGTTGATGGCCGCTCGAGGGGATGCAGATCATGGGCACTTGTGCACTAATGGATTCTAAGATGGCACCCAACCACTAGAAGTTATAAAAGCTCCGATAGCACGATATCTTATAATATGAAATTGAGGTGCCCAATGGGATATTTCAAGGTAAATTTACGAACCTGAAGGGAGTACGAAAGAGTAGCAATTAGTGCAGATAGGATACTCGTAAATTATTTTAATGAACTGCATCATGAACTACATAACAATCTGCTTAATTCCCTCTTCATGAGGTTGGGGTGTTTTTACATGCCCATACCCACCTCCATATTGATGTGCATGGTTCTATTCCCTTCCTTGAACATGTTTTCCACCATCAAGGTCTGCTTCACGCCTTGTACGTGAGGGTGAAATCTAGCAATGATATTGAAGCTCTAGTAGGTGCTCTGCAAGACAGCGGCCGCCACTTTATTTTGGCAGTCAATTGACACAACCGGGATGAAATTCTGATCGATTTCTCACATAATGTTCGCGTCTCCAACATTATCACCCATTAGGCACCTCAACTTGATATTATGAGACATCGTGCAATTGAGGCTTTTATAATTTATTGTGATTGAGATGTCATCTTAGAATCCATCAGTACATAAGTGTCCATGATTTGCATCCCCTCGAACGGCCATCAACGTATGAATGCCAAATGGGTCGACTAAGAATGGAAAATAGGTATTCGTATAGAGTACCATTGACATAGTAATTTTAAAAAATCACACATTCATCTCTATGAAAATTGAATGAGTATTCTTTTCTCATCAATTGTTCAACACTTACAAAGATTTTGAGTCAAACCGGGAACATAAGGAGCATTATGATAGAATTTAGATTACCTCCTTTTGTTTTTACTGTAATTACTCTTTTTCCTTCAACATTTTGGAGCTTGCCATCACCAAGCTTGACTTGATAAATGGCTTTTTTGTGTATATCAACAGAATTGCTCTGATTCCCTTTCATATGATTGCTACAACCACTATCCAGACACCAAATATCATGTGAATTCTGTTGATCATTCATGAAAGAATAAAACATCTTACTTGTATTATTTTTTCAGAAAAATATACTTCATTTTTCTATTGAAAGTTTGAAACCAACAATATCTTTGAGAATGATTGGGGATTCTACACTTTTGACATTTATATCGGCAATCTCTTTATTCATGTCCTGATTTTTTCAACTAATACAATAAGATTCATATTTACCTTTTTGATATGGATTTTTGTGACTGTTGCAATTATTTCTTCCTCTTTCTCTTCCTAGGCCTATAAAAAACTTCTGTCTTCCAAGACCTCATTGAGAATTTTGAAATGCACCACCCCGTTCTTTATTTTCTTCAATACATTTCTTTTCTAAAACTGTCACTTTCGATTGAAAAGCTTGTTTCATATTTTAATTTGAAATTCTACTCATTCGTTGCTCATGTGTTTCAAGTGACCCACTTTAATCTTATAATGAAATTAAGATAAATCTTTTGATTCTTCTATGGCGGCTACAACATGGTCAAACTTTGTAGGTAAGCTTCTCAAAAAATTTTGAACAATTTTTTTATCATGAATATTATCTCCATAATATCTAATCTAATTTATTACTCTAGCAACTCTAGCAAAGAAATTCTGAACTAATTCACTATCTTTCATCATCAAATTATCAAATTCTCCATAAATTTTGGAGTTTGATATACATCACTTTTTCATATCCCTGAAATTCATTTTTCAAAATTCCCCATGCTTCTTTTGATTTTGATGCAATTTTTATTTTAAGAAAGATAGATTTACTTACAACTTGCTGGATGAAGAGAAGAGCTTCTGCATCACACTTTTCATTTTCCTTGTATTCATTCCGCTTTACCTGCGCCCACGATTCAAGTGTTGCTTCATTTTTTGGAACTGGATAGCCATCTTCAACAGTACCCCACAAATCTTGTGAGATAAAAAGAGTTTTTCATTTGGAGACTCCATTAGTCGTAATCTTCTCCATCTAGGATGGGTATTAGGTTTGGGGTATAATTCATACCCGATGTTGATGCCATAGGGGTAAAGGGGTCTTTTAGAAAGCACAAATTAGGCTCTGATACCAAGTGTTGGAATTTGTGGAAGCTTTGATACTACAATTTATTTGGAAAATGGCAAAGAATGATACAAAGGGTGAAGAGGAAGCTATACAAAATCAAAGACTTTTCTCTATTACATTAAAATAGTAAGAATGGCAAGGATATAATAAAATAGTATAGTCTTGAGGACCACACTTACATTTGGAGCCTTTTGGCAATAGTACATCTCACATACTTTTTTTAGGTGTTGTGATTGCGATAGACAATCAATCGAAAGATGAATTTTTGATGATCTTCTCCACGTTACTTCTATGCTTATTTATAACTTTCTTTAACCGCCTACAAATGTTCGTCTTTATTTGTTACTGTCGTTCAAGAGTTTTCTTGTAGTGGTGGTCTCCTCATGGTCCTAAAACTTGCATTGACAAAAGAAACATGAAGAAGGGAGAAGAGAATTTGAGAATGTCGGTGGAGGTATTAAAGTTATGACCTGAAATGACTGCACTAGATGGGTAGTGAAAAATTACATATATATATTTTTAACAGTTGGGGCATTAATCCCACACAAGTTCCGCAAAATGTAGCACTTCTCTCCTTAAGAGTAAAGCCCTACCCTCCCCCGCTATGAAGTAATAAAACACCCATAGAGCCCTTCCTTTCCAAACACAATTTATATAAGCATCTCCTCACCATAAGCCCAATGGTCGCCTGCAAAAGAGCATGTCAGCCCGATAAAAGTTCGATGTCGTATTGTGTCTCTTACCAAACAAATAACCTATCCACCCCATCAAACTCCAAACATGCACCTGCCACTCCACCCTTCTGTTCCATTTGCAAAAAGTGTCCTACTAAAGCCATTTTCCATACACCTCTTACACCCAGACAATGTCCTCGGTGAAATCTATCACAAAAACCTCCAGCCTCACCTTAAACCCCTAGCAGTCAATTGTCCTCCACTAGCACACAGTTTCGCTCAGGTAACACAAATCTATTTTTGTCTCAGCACCCCTCTCAGTGTGCTATTTGGCATGTGTAAAAAGGATTACTCACCATAAAGACCAGAAACCACCAATTTAGTCCTCTATGTCACGCAAAGTGGGGGACTGAAGCCACCTCCAACTTTTGCTACAAGAGGGATCTATCTTCATTACCTAGGATATCCTATCAGTATTCAGTTTCGATGAGACGTGTGACAAATTGCGTGATCGTAGTCCCTAGGACTAGGATCAAATTGAGGATATAGGCTTATTTTTTGAAGCCATGAAGAACTTAACACAGATCCACTTTGTAATCTCCCTATGATAACAATCCCCACCTAGCTCCCAAATTCCCCTGCCACTCTGGCAGAACACACAATTGGATTAACTTTCACATGATATTGATAAGGCCTTTTGGCATGTTCTAGGGAGCAACATTGCAGCAGTATGTTCTGGGGAGCAACATTGCTAATTATGCTACTTTTTCTGATCATTTAGTTGTCCAGGACCTCTTAGTTATGACCACATTCCTGATCATTACAATGCAGCCTCAGCACCTCTAATGCTTTTTAAGGACTGTTAAAGTGTGAGTTCTTTCCAAACTAATAAAATTTTCACCATTACCAACAAATAAATGAAAAATTACGCGATTGCCGACCCAAGCCCGGACGAGAAAGGAGGAGGGTTGTGTTAAGTACTTAAGTTGGCAGCCAGAGGAAAAAATTTGCCACATCCCTATCATGAATTCTGAGTGGACCTCGACTGGTTGGCATAAGACTTAGATGATGATTATGATGGCCAACAAAGAAATGAAAAACACTGCTATCCATGCCATAGTATTCATCTACATAGGTTAAAGGGGCATCGTCCAAACCTACTAATGCTACATCAATAGAAGCTACAACATTGTTGTCCCCATGCACCACTGAGCCAACTACTTCCACCCTCTGACCTTGCCCCCCTCTAGCAAACGAAGCACCTCGCAATGATTCTGCTCTTTGAAAGAGTTCAATATCACAAAAATGGGTCGGTTCACTTTGCTTATGCTAAAATTTGCACGCCCTATACAACTACGAACCTGCTATTAGAACAACATTACTACTACCAGCACCATCAACCCAATGAACCTCAGCAGAACCAAAAACTTACCACTATCAGCCTATCCTCTTTGATCATCTTATCTTTCTTTCCCCAAATCCAGGCCATTCCTCTTAAAGCCTAAAAATATCATTTGCCACCATTATGGAAAATCATAAATCATCAAGGGATAGAACCTTAAATCATCAAGGGATAGAAGGGTATATGACTCCACTAGCTCAATATTTGAACAAAGCGAAGTCTTTCTTCAACTACTGTCATGCTATGTTGCCCAAACAAAGGTGTTCCGTTTTTTTTTTTTTTTGGGGGTTCGCATCAGACACAGTTAAGGGGCGTGAGATTCCTAAATTCATGAACAAAAGATTCAACAAAGTGGAAAATATAAGTAACTTGCCAATTTTTTCCCCAGTTACATTGTCATGACACGAATCATTTTTGTATTCCTCTTTTTGAACCATTATCATAAGGTCTCTATCATGTACCATACAAAAGTAGCACTAAAAGTGGAAAGAAATTGTAAATTTCAATTTGTGTCATATCAGGATATTGGCTTGTGCATCATTGGTTAAGCTGTTGACAGTTTCAACTCTACGTCTCAAGTCTCGACTCTACAGCCCAACTACCATAAAACTAGTTACATATCCAATCACTGAGTTCAGACAGAGATTTGAATTTTGGAACCATGTTTGGGCCACCAACAGATATAGAGAGGCCAACTGTAAGTAGCAATCCAGTTTGGTTCCCTGTGGCCATGGAACATATCCTTTTCCACAGCTTGTAGAGCATGTCCAATCCAGACCATTCTAATAACTTGTGCATCATGCAGATCCTCAGCAAATTAAACAGGATATAGATTCCAATCTAAAAAAAAAATCCGATTTCTAGAACTTGTTTTCTAGTTAGGGCCAAATATTCAACAATGGTGCTCCTTAACAATAAACAATATACCACAGCCTGTTACATTTGGTTAAAGAAAATAAATGCAGATAGAAAAATGGTGAATGAAGAAAGACAATAGATTATTACAAACTCTGACAATGAATTAATCCAGATAAAATTCAAAAACATTTGCTAATAAATTGAGGAAAACTAAAGGAGTTCATGAAAGAAGACTAAAAAGACAACATACCATGTCACCAAGCCCAAGCATCATGAACTCCACAGTATTGCTTCCAGAAACCATTCCACCCATCAAATTCCTTGGAAAAACAAGTTTTACAGGCAGCTCCAACTTCTTAGCTATCAATTGCAATCCTGGAAGACTCAGACTATTTGCAACAGTATGAACTGGATTAGATGCCTGCTGAGTTGCTACGGAAACCATGACATTTGCACCAAAGAACCTCTCCGAGAAGAAGACCCAAAAAATGTCATAGACAAACAAGCACACAAGGAGCAAGGAGCATATCTTAATGTTTGGTAGCCTCACGTGACTCACGAAAGCGATACATATAGCAATACCCAATAAGTTGTTTAGCAGCCAATGGCCTGATACAAGCCAAGCAATAACTATTCCGGAGCAAAGTAACAGAAGTAGCCATTGGATTCTTGTTATAGACCTTGAACAACACCTAGAGACAAATGGGTCCATTAACCCAAGTTGAGTTTTGAAGTAAAAAGCATATGGGGAGAGGCAGAAGAAGAGGGAAGAGGCTGAGGCAATTGCTGTGAAAGCAGTGACAAGATGAGATACAGAGGAGAAGAGGTAAAACATAAGCAACAAGCTGCAAGAACTAGCGAGAGGGATCATAAGAGCCTGTGACTGATCCAAAGTGATTGAAGCTTCAGAGAAGTCACGGTTTCTTTCCATTTCCTTTGAATGACTGAGAGCACGCTGTGCAGATGCAAAGGCGACTGCTACAGCAGTGAAAATGAGAGCAAGAGATGCTGGTTCAAGGAGATAGCTCAGTTTCCATAAAGGATCCATTTAGTAAGCAGAAGCTTTGAACACAATCTCTTAGATGATATCAACTTCAAACCAAAAGCCTGTTACAATCGTACAGTGAAACAATCATGCAGTGAAAAAAAGCCAACTTCAAATTGACCTTAATGAAGCTGTTGCCCTTTACCAACTAGCAAAAACCTCTTCTCTAAAGCCCTTCTGGATATCTAATAGCTGTCTTAAATTGTTTGAATGTAAAAACTTATAACTTAGCACAATTTAAACCCCGATAAAACCCTCCTCTTTAAACCTTATAGAGAGAAGGGCAAATGATAGCTGAGCTTCACTTTTGCTGAATATCTATTGATAATGATTTCTATAATTCAGAGACCCAATAACTCAAACTCTTGAATCCTGCTAGAAACTCTTCTTGTCAAATCCACATGTAAAAGATTGGGCATTCCCAATGTTCCGCCTCATTATGTTTAGTTTTATACATTTTGACAACTACTTGGGTCATCTAATAAAACCAAGATCCCCAAGACAAACCTTAATCAAAACCAAAATTCTAAGAGAAAAAACCTGAATATTTCAGTGCCAAGAATTGTATCTCACGCAAAGAACAAGATTCTTAGCCCTCTTTTTGCATCCCAAAACCACATCCCAGATAAAAACCAAGAAAACAGTGAACTTTCAGAGGATTTGCAATATAAACAAGAAACAAGGCACCATTAAAAAGAGAATACAGAGTAAGACGCAAGATTTTTTCAACTTTAGAGCCAATACTGACCGGTAGATTGAGAAATTCACAACCCTAGACTTACAATAAACTTCAATTTCTCCAAGAACCGGTCAGAAACCATCCAAACCTCTCCACTACAAACCCTCGTCCACTAATCTTCAACTTCATCAAAACCTAGCTCATATCTTGACCAATCTTCAGCTGGTTTTGGAAAGAAATCACAGAGGCAGCATGGAGAATCGCCAAAAGATCAAGTACAAACCCAAAATTTATCATTACCATAGTCCAAACCCATCAAGATCCCTCAATCTCACAATCGGATCAATCAATCGCCAAAATTCCTTCAAAAGCCAACCCTAGAATGGGAAACAAGCGAACTTTAACCATACAGTTAAATATTATACAGGCAGTGAAGATACTGACCTCAAAGATCGAAAAATAGGGGAGATAAGAAGCTTGTAAGGGCATTAATGGAGTAAAAAATCAACTATTTTAGGCAAAAATTGCAGCTTTTTGGAGATAGTTCTCAAGTGTAAATGAAGCAAAGACGAGAGAGAGAAGGATTGGACATGTGACCTAAAACTCGGAGAGGGAAAACAACACGAGAAAGTCAAAAACGAGAATGGAATTTAATATTTATAGTGCTGCTTTGGGAGCAGGAACGAACTAAATGCCCATAATTTATAGGAAATATAGAAGAGGGCCACGCCACCGTTGCCAGGTTGAAAAGACGAAAAAAAAAATGGTAACGGCGTTGATTACGTTTAAGATAGCCGTTATTTACATTTTTTTTCGGGGAAATTTTTTTATGCTTTCTATGCATTAAACTTAGGGATCTTACGACATTTCCGGATCTTACGACATTTCCGTTATTGTTTGTGTTATTTCAAAACTATTGAATAGATTTTGTTATTATCTATCGGTCCATTTTTTTCATATCATAATGAAAAAAATTTTAAAAAACAATTTTATCCTTTTGATCGATTTCAATAGATTTTTTATTGCAAATTTTCGGTTTTTGAAAACCAAAAATTCAAAATTTTTTGTTATTGAAGAATTAAAAATTTTTAAATTTTCGGTTCTTCAAGAACGAAAAATTTCTTCTTTCTTATAAGTCTTTTGCATATTCTCTCTCTATCGACTAATCAAATTTTTTTAAATTCAATTTTTGCTCTCTAACAACTAATCAATTTTTTTTAAAATTCAATTTTTGAACAACCGAATTCTCTCTCTATGCCGTTCTTTCACCTATGCTTTACCCATCTTTTATTTCAAACTCTTCACCATATTTATCTATTCTCTCTCTATACATTACATTGAGTGGGTTTAAACTCTTTTTTATGTTTATTCATTCTCTCTGTTCCAGTTACAAATTCATTGAATGGATAAACATATGGAAGGGCACCCAATATAATGTATAGAGAGAGAATGGACAAACATAAGGGAGAGTGTAGAGAGAGAATGATAAATATATGGAAGAGTTTAAAGAGAAAATATAAGTAAAACGTGGGTAAAAGAAGGGTCTAAAGAGAATTCGGTTACTCGAAATTTTGATTAGTCAATAGAGAGAAAATACGTAGAGGACCTATGAGAGAAAAAAAAATTCAGTTATTCAACTACCGAAAATTTTAAATTTTTGGTTTTTCACAAACTGAAATGGGTCTCATTTCGGTGGTTGAACAACCAAAAATCCATTGAATTCTCTTGTTCAAAAAGGGTAAAATTATCTTTTTTAAAAAAATTTGTTATGACATGAAAAAAAGGAATAGATAGGTAATAGCAGAAACTATTCGATAGTTTCGTAATAACCCAAACACAAATATGTATGTAATTTTTCTTTAAACTTATCTAATTTTTCTTGTACATCATTTTGAATGGACGGTTGAGATGATCACAATCACAATGTCACGTCTTTGCCCTATTTTATTATTATTTTTTTCTACAAAATATTTTGATGCCAAATTTTGGCCATCCACTCCTCTTTTAAACTAGCACTTGTAAAAAAAAAAAAGACTTGGTTTATATGCGGCCAAGCCCTTATATGTAGAAACGCAGACCTTTTAATAAATCTATTTTTGAGAGATAGATATTAATAATTAATTTTTAAGGACATGTAATATCTAACATGGAGATCGTGAATATGAAAAAATAAATAAATTTTAGAAACTAGAAATAATAATTATAGTAAAAAAACATTTGGACTATTGGTCTCCATTGTTTTTAGATGGTTACATCCATCTTTAAATTGGATGCTTTACACTTTTTGGAACGCATATGTAGAAATACAGTCCAGCCCGCATAAAACAAATTTTCAAAAAAATATTCCCAACAAAATAAAATAACCAAAATACCCCTTGAAATTTCAAACGCTACTTTGGTCATTATATTTTATTGAATTTTTTTTAAATTTTTTTTTTAGTTTTGCCCATTGAGAGGATGGCAACTACCAAATTTTATATTTATACAATTCTTAGAAAAAAAACTAAAAATAAAATATTATAAGACATCGGATCTATGTCAAACGGTCGGTGGCTCACATGATCTAAATTTGACTGCTGGATAGAGGAAAGTATATATCTTCCATACAATAGGAGAAGTATAGATATTTTTCCCTTTTTTTATATGAAAGTGGAGGTTACACATGTTTTGGTTTGTACTATTGAACATGTGAAAAAATTATTTCATATGATAAATGTTTACCATAAAATGACCTTCATATAAAAAGAATTTCCTACGAGAGGAGAAAATTACGAAGGGCGATTTTTCCTCCTAGATCCAAATTAAATTATTTCAAAATTCAAATTTTAGAGAGAAACTATAACAATTTTTTTTAACAGAAAAACTATATCTATTTGAAATATAGTCCACGTGATATCTATGATTTTTCCCTTTTTTTTTTTTGGTTCTTACAAACGCCGGCTAATATGATTAGTTGATTATATTTTTCTTACAATATTTCTAAATACCCCTGCAATCTTTTGTAGATGCTTGTTTTTTTGTCCATAATATGTTCTCTCTCTCTCACTCTCAACCTGTTTCCAAGTGTTTTTATCAAGCATAAGAAAAGCATGATTGAGTAATTCTTTTCACGTAGATTGTTTGCATATGTAACTATTTTCCTATTAACATTTTCCTATAAAACTATTTCACGCAAACCAAACGAATTAGAAACTTCTTGATAATCTTTTTGGTTGAAATGTACTTTTATATTGCTTATTAAAATTCCACCTTCTCCTTCAGCCAAATGATATAGGAATAAAAATTCTGTTGTTTTGTTTTTTTTGTTTTTTACCCATGTTAAGAAAGTTGTTTTTAAAAAGTCGTATGGTTTTTGTACAATGACTTGTTGCTCTTGAATGGCTATTTGCTCCCAGGTAAAATATTTTCAGGATTCTGTAATTTGAGGATGTATCCCTTTCAAAAAAGGTAAAAAGTTTATTCCAGGTTATAATTTTAAAATGTGATTTTAAAAAGTTTATATAAGATTGTAATTCTTAAATGTAGAAGATATTTTTTTTAGGTTGGATCTCAACATCGAGCTATATGAATATGACAAAGAAAAAGATTTTGAGTCTCAAAAATAGTGAATCTTGCAACATATTATCCGTTTTCAAGATTTTCATGTGTTTCTAGATCTATTTGAAATGAATTATGATCTACTTGAAATGAATTATTTTCTGAATTATAATTTTTATAATTAAAGATGAAAATGGATTCTCAAGCCATCCGTAGAATTTTTGACAAAAACATTACATATTATGATAAAATTTGGAAGTGCACTTTGCCTTGATTATTTAAGGTTGCTCAATCAGTGTAGGAAAAATCGGTACCGAAATGATTAACCGGATATGAAGCTAGAAGCGGTTCAACTAGCCTAATCGGTAGACAAGCCGGTTCAACTTGCCTAATTGGGCAAGTCCCAGTCAGTAAAAAAAGTGTTAAAAAAAATACAAAACAAAATCTAATAAAATGTAAAAAGTATATTTAAAACATGATTAAACAATGCACATTCAAATGTAGTTGAAAATTAATAAAAAATGGATTTTTAAGTTGAAAATTAATGAAAAAGATGGAAAAATGTAAAAAAATAAATATTAATGGCTATAACAATTTTCAAAATCCCTTATTTTTTGATATTATATATATATATATATATTTATTTATTTTCTTTTAGTTTTTATTTTATTTTTTAAATATCCGATTGGTTTACCAAAACCGACAAGTGGCCGGTCCCAATTAGCCAGGGAGTTAGAATTCTAATCGCTCGATTTTTCCTACGTTCGTTGCAATCTAATTTTCGATTTTTCAAAGAACCCAAAGTCTAATTTTCTTATTTGAAAGTAATTATCCGGTGTGGTTTGAGCGGATCCTAAAATTTCAGATCCAGAAATAAGTAGCTTTCTCAGTTGAGCGACCAAGTGGATACTATGCTTCCCTTGGGACATGGTTCATGGATAATGGGTAACATAGATCGAATCGATCCATCCAAGAGAGAGTTTATATATGGCTGCAATCATACCGCAATAGCTAGGACTGCACCCTCCTACACCGTCTATTTATTTTGTGGACAGTTTAGATTTTCTAGTATGGTTTAATGAGGAAAACGGGAATAAGGAAAACCCCAATTGCCCATTCATACGTATTTTTCCCTCTCTCTTTAATGGAAAGCCCCAAGTGCTTTCAAGGGACCAATATGCTATATTACCCTTCAATTCCAATATGATATATTTGTTTTGGAAGTGGTTTTTTGCCTCCATATTTATATGTGGAAGCCGATGTGTTTTCATCATCATTGTCATCAGAGCTTTATTGACATTTTGATCATTATAAAAAAAGTTGTAAATGTGAGCTTAAATTGGGTGAGAGATCAGGAGCTTCAAATGATGTAAAGGAGTTTAGAGAGAGCGAGAAATCAAGAGGACTGCTAGAGGGTCTAAAAATCTTAATGGTGTGGGAATCTTAATGGAGTGGGAAGGTCATAAGACAATGGGACTCCTCTAATGTTATTGCTTCTTTGTTGTAATGAAATTCGTGGTTAATTTTCAAAAAAGAAAAAGAAAAAAAAAAAAACAGATTGATGATAAGCTTTTACCATTTTAGAACAAATATGCATATTTGAGAGTACTCCAATACCTTTACCGTCATCTCTCTCTTCCACCCCCTGGTTTATTAAACTCACCCCACTTTGGCAACCTTCCTCCAAAATTGACCTGATTATATGGCCACTTTCTGCCGGTAAGTAGGGCAATGACAACGGGATGGGCCTGGGCTGGGCCAGCCTTGGCCTTAAACCGGTTCTTAGACTGAAGAGGCCTTGGCCAAAGCTAGACCCTAGCATTGTCACGACTGGGTTGGCCAAGATAAATAAATCCAAAAAAAAAAGAAAAAAAAAAAAAAAAAAATATAGGGGTCAGGCCCGCCCTGGCGCAGCCCAAGCCTGATCCTCAGAGCACATGTTATGGTGTAAGACCTCTTGTTTGTGGGCCCGGCCGGGATACCCGGTTCATTGCCAGGCCTATCTGAAGCTCCTCTTCTGCTCTGCCTCTCTCTATCTCTACATTAACCATGGAGTTGCTACCAAAGCAGCTAAGAACCAGGCCCTTGAGATCCGTATTTTAGAAAGGCTAGCTCTTACAACATTCGACTCAAATAGATAATAATAACATTACCATCAAATCCACCTCTTGATTTAGCTAAAGGATGACTTAAAGAACCTTAGCAAATCCCAATTAGTTTGGAAAAGGCTTTGAGATGATGATGCTCTCAATACGATGGATTCAAACCTCTTATTTATACAAAATAATGCGTGTATGACAATTTGAACTCTTTTTTCTTTTGATTTATATTCTATATTCTTTCTTCTTTGTGGCTTCATTATTTTGCTGTTCGCGTGCTTTAAAAAAAATGGGAATTTGTTTCATTGAATTCCCAGGTTCATTTTGTTCTGAATGATTTGCCCACAATGAATTGAAGTTTTGAACCAGTAGTTGTGTCTAAGAACAATAACGACATTTTCTATGTTGTTTTTTTAGTAACTCACATCCATCTCTACAAAATTTTGTGCCTTTTTTCCACACAGATGGCAGAAAATATAATTTGTTTCAAACCTAAACTGAAGAATAATAATACTCTCTCTCACCCTTAGCGATGATTGTAAGTGGTGAGATCCACAGTTTTGAATGAGTTGAAGGCCAAATTTAAGCTCAGAACAAGAAAACTGTTGAATTGTGTTTCAGCCTTGTAATAGTTTGGTTGGTGGGTCCAAAATCAAGCAATTTTTAATAAAAAAGAAGTCCTAACTATTCACTAATTAGACAAACTGAATTTCAAAATCTGGGTCAAAGTGGCTGAAACTCCACAGAGGCTACACAAACAAGAATACCAAAGCCTTTCTCTCTCTGCTTAATAGCAGCAAAAAACTGGTCTTTCTCTCTCTCTCTCTCAAAAAACAAAAAGAAAAAGAAAAAAGACAGAACTGAACTTACTCAGCATAAAATTTACACAAGATGTAGTTATCAAACAAGTTCATATTCTAACAATACGCTCTATTCCAAGTTTCTGCAATTTCACTCTTCAAATCCTCTGTTGGAACTGATTACCACTTACAATTGCCCATCAATTTTTGCAACCTTGAAACAAAAGATTCTGCAATGCCATCCATGAATTTGAAGACCATGGCAGTCCATAGCCATTTAGCAAGTAGAACTGAGAAAAACCCACCAATTCCAAATCCAAATCCCAAAGCCACACTCATCCAAAACCATGGAACCTCCATTGACCCACTTCCGAGATCCTCATCTTTGCTCAAATTTCGAAAGGATTCATCACCATAACACTTTTTGGGGAATGGAGAACCACATAGATATTTGTTCCCATTGTATGCTGTTGCATCGAATGTGCTCATTTGGCCACTAGAGGGAATGAGTCCCGACAAATTGTTGTAGGATAAGTTCAAATAGCTCAAGGATGCCATAGAGGACAAGCTTGGAGGGATGCCGCCTGAAAGTAAGTTTCTTGATAAGTCTAGTGATTCGAGTTCTTGCAATCTGTCGATGTTCCCAGGAATATTCCCCCATGAAATGATTATTCCCCCATGAAATGGTTTCCTGACAGGTTGAACACCACCAAGCCTATGAATCTTGTTAGTTCTTCAGGAATCACCCCTGATAAATTATTATTCGAGATGTCTATGGTTTTCATGAGAAAAAGAGACGTCTTAAATTCCAGCGTTTTTCCTTTTATTACGATATTGATACTCTCAAAATAATACGAACCACTTATGTTCAAGCTTTTTCTTGCATCTTTAATGATCATTGTAGTGAAATTCTCAAACATGCCAAGGATTGTGCCCATTAGATTGTTTCCAGCAATGTCCAGTACCTGGAGAGAAGTGAGCAGTTTCATATTTGGGGGAATGGTTCCCACCAACCCGTTAGATCGTAGACGGAGAATACGAAGAGCGGAAATCTCACAAATCCAAGATGGAAGATTTACTGATATTTAATTCTCACCTAGATCAAGAATCTCTACTTTCGAACAATGTTTCAATAAGAACGGGATCTCGCCTTGTAACATGTTGTTAGCTAGGAACAAAAAACGAAGACCGACGAGGTTCCTAAGCTAGCAGGAACCTGTCAGTTCATTTCTTGGAAAGACTGAGAACTCCCAAATTCATCATGCTCCCTATGGAGGTGGGAATGGCTCCCTTAACCCCGTTATTGGAAAGGAGTAAAGTTCCTAGATTAGGAATGAGCTCACCAATGTTTATTGGTATCGAACCAAAAAGTTGATTGTCAGACAAAGACAAGAAATCCAAATGTGGGTATTAGGATGAAAACTCTGACAAATTCGGAGTGGTAAGATTCCATTCCAATCGGACTCTAACTAAGGTCTCACAATTCATCAAGCTTTCCGGAACTGGTCATCAGCCATAAAGTATATTAGCTTCTTGCCTTTGCAAATTTGTGGGGGCAATGCACCGGAGAAGCTGTTGTTTGAGAAGCTCACATTTACTAAATAACTATTTTGGCCAAAATCCAATGGAATATTTTCGGAGAAGTTGCTGAAGATGTAGAAAAGCCCTAGACTTCTTAGGTGAGATAAGCGGCTCGGCAATGGGCCTTGAAACCTATTTTCACTCAAGTCAATGGTTAGTATGGATTTGAGAGTCGCTATCTCAACAGGTAGAGTTCCTGTAACTGGTTCCCGAATAGGTTCAACATAGTAAGCTTTGTTATGTTTCTAATTGAGGAAGGAAGAGAACCGTCAAGCAGGTTATCTGAAAGATCCAATTCCGTAAGATCTATGAGATGCCATATCTCAGGAGGTATTGATCCAGAAGTTTGATTTGTAAATCAGTATAAGAAGCCAACCTTTTTCATAAGGCCAATTTCTGATGGGATTGGTCCTACGAGCAAGTTTTCCTGGAGTTGCAAAATAACAAGATCGAGCGAATTGGAAAAAAAAATGGCCAGGGATTTCTCCTATAGTAGCATTGCCACCAATATCCAGCTCCTCAATTCTGTGCAAGGAAGCCAATGATGGTGGTAAAGAACTTGACCCAAGTCTAAGAATCTCAAGTTTTTGCATTACCCCAGTTCAGATGGGATGCTAGAATTTAATCCAAAATTGTGAAGGTCCAGTCTTTCTAGAGCATATGGTCATCCTACAGATGCAGGGATGGGTCCAATCAGTGGGTTTTTATAGAGCTCGAGTACTTAAAAGGTCAGAGATTAAACCGATCTTATGACGAATTGTGCATGTGAGATTGTTCTCACCTAGTATGAGATCCTCCAGTTTCACAAGATTCCGAAGTGTTGGAGATTCGAATATCCGAAACTTCAATTGTTCACCGAATATCACAAACTCAATATCGAATATGTAAAATCGATAATTTAATATTACGTTCAAAGATTTTATGCAACAATTTAAAAAATAAATTAGAGATGGAAAACATATTGATGAGAGAAAATTAGAGAGACGCTTTTCTAGAGAGACAAGAACAATCGTAGATCTCAAAAAATCTTTTTTTGCTTTTATACAAGTGATCTAATTGTAGGGAAAAAAAATCCCAAAACAAATGGGAAAAATATAAAAGCATCCAAAAGGGGATTTCTCTATCACCATTCAACACGAAGTTCAGACCGAATGTGGCCCTGAAAGGAATTGATAGAGAGGTTGAGGTCACTGAGAGATTTGGGATTGAACCATTGAGCTCATTCGGAGATAAATCCAAGTACACCAACTTCTTATGGTGGAAAATGAAGGTTGGGAAATCTGTGAGGGAATTTAAAAGTAGGGATAGTTTTGTGAGCGATGCCATTCCAAAAACTCTCGAAGAGTCAGGGGATGTCAAGAAGTTGGCCCCGAGGTCCAGGTGCTGTACCTTTTGCATTTTTGTAGGCAACTAAGTTGGTATGGAATTGGTCTGTCGAGCCAATTGTCTTCTAGAGAAACGAAATGGAGCTCCGTGAGTTTACCAATCTCCATAGGCACCAAACCAGTGAAATTGTTGTGACCCAAATCCAAGAACCTGAGTTTTGGAAGAGTGCCGATGGTCATTGGGATCTTACCTTCAAGACTGTTCAAGCTGAGATCGAGGCGGGTTAAATTGGGCAATTATAAGTAGTTCAATTGGTTGAGAGTCCCATTCAGACTGAAATTTGAGAGCTTAATCTCGATTATGCTTCTGCCATTGTTGCATCGTATACCAACCCAATCACAATGGCCAGTCTTGTTGTCAGCATAGAAAACCCATGAGTCGAGATTCTGATTTATCGGACTGGTTTTTCAGTTGAGCCGTGCTTTGGTTTCTAATTCAACCATTGGCGAACCAGAGGATCAAATGAGAAGGACCAAGGTAAATGTGAAAAAAGGATAAGGATTGGAAATCTCACCACCATTTCCATGGCTTCTTAATGTTTCTTAAGGTTGCCTACTGGATTGTGTATAGAATGTGTTTAAAACGTATTGAGTGAGAGGAAGGTGTGAATGCTGAGTCAAATTTCGACATAGACTTCAACTGTGTTTGGCCTGCTCTCTCTCTTTCATATTATTCTCCGGCATTATTCTTTTGCAGGGGTCTCTCTCTCCATACACCTCAAAATCTCATAACAGGACATGCGGATGTCGTCATGGTAAAAATTTACGTATAGACCCGAAAATTTCTCCAAAAATACTTTTCAGGCAAAAATTACGAAGGTCGGTCAATCGCATTTGGTTTTTTTTTCTTTTAGAATTGTCCCTCAGTCCTAGGATGAGTATGAGGATTCTATCCTAAGACCGAATTTTTAACTTTAATTTTTTAGATTTTTTTTTTGTAGGGAAACTAAAATTAAAATTAAAACTAACAAAAAACCTAAAAAAACAAATTAAAATTGGGTATGAGGATGAGCTAATTTTGAAAAAAAAATACAAAAACGTGGGTTGACCGACATGTTTTGTAATTTCTACTGAAAACCGGAGTATTTGGTACTGTAGGAAAAAATTTAAGATCCATACATAAATCACTCTTTAATTAGAAGAAAAAATTTATGTAGAGTCTACTTCTTAATTAACATGGAGAGGTATTGAGTCTGAAGAGCCTGAAGTTGCCCAAGGGACACAGGGATGGGTCCACCCATAAAAGAATTATAACTCAATTTGAGCGTTCGGAGACTAGAGATTAAGCCAATCTCATGAGGAATTGAACTTGTGAAATTGTTGCCATGTATCATAAGTTCTTGCAATTTTGTTAGCTTCTTGAGCTCAACTGGAATGGGACCAATTATTTAATTCTGTGATAAATCTATGTGTACCAAATTCTCACATCCAAAAATGAAAGTTGGGAACTCTGTTAAAGAATTATCACGTAGAGAAAGGTAAGTAATGTTCAGAAATCTTGTCATGTCGGGAGAAGTCAGGTGGTTTTTTTCGAAGTCTAGGAACCTTACATATTTCAATTTACCAAGCTGATAAGGGATCGGGTCAGAGAGGGAGTTGATTGTGAGAGAAATGCTTTGAAGATCTGTGAGATTGCCAATCTCCAATGGCACCAAACATGTAAATATGTTGCTGCCCAAATCCAATACACTGAGGTTTGAAAGAGTGCCAATGGACTTGGGGATTCTACCTTTAAGATTGTTCGAACTAAGATTGAGGTGGGTTAAATAGGGTAATGAAAAGGAGGTGAATTTATCGAGAGTACCTCTCAAACCAAAATTTGAAAGGCTTATCTCAATTATGCATCCACCATTGTTGCATCGAACACCAGCCCACCCACTCTGGTTGGCGGTGTCAAAAAACCATGAATCCAAAATGCTTTGAGACTTGTTTTCTAGTTAAACAGTGGTGCGGATTCAGTTTTATTGACTTACGAATATAGACTATGGATAGGATAAAAAAGATGAGTTCATGGTTTTGAAGCTGCTATCAACTTTATTTTTTCTTTTTTTCCTCTTTTTTAACCAATTGTTTTCTTTTTTTTTTCTTATTGGAGGTTCTTTGTTTGTCTATTTCTAGATGTTTTAATAATCCATTAACTTTTCAAATAATGACTTGAAAAATTAGTCAGTCGTTTCATAAAATGTTACGCTTTTGTTACGCTTTTGTTTCATAATCAATTAAACTGTGTTTGGCTGGCAGTCAAGTTTCATTACTCTTGGGGTGTACCGGCATCATAAGAGAAAAGGAAGTATACAAAAACGGAAATTACAGCAAACTCAATTGCTCACAACACAAGTGAATGTCGTCATAGTAATTTTGTTAATTTTATTTTTAAAAATTGAGCAGACATTTTATTTTTATTTATTGGGATCAATTTTTTGAAATAAGATTAGTAGGGATTTTTTTTTTTTGATAAAGGTCATATATTTTAAGGAGGTGTCCGTATTTTATTTTTTGGGCAAGACAATATTTAGTTTGATAAAGTCAATCTAGATTTTAATAGGCGGTTAAGGTTTTACAGTAAATTGTAGCAAATCTTGGAGCAAATATTTAGATCACATTCTAAAGTTTGCTTCCTCATATTAACGTGGGTAGGAAAAGAGGTTTCCTTTTAGTAAGCAAATTTTTAGGAACATAAAAATTTATTTTAGAAAGATTTTGGAAAGAATCTAAAATAAATTTAGTTTAGTTAGCAATCACTTTTGGCTTTTAGTAGGAAATTATTAGAAGGAAGTTATCTTTTACAATGAGGAGAAGGTGGGACATGAGATTGTGATGCTTGGATAAATCCTTTCTTTGTATTGGATAAGGATATTTTATTTGTAGGGAGCTTCCAAAAGCAAAGTTTAAATGTATAAAAAGGAGGTACGACCATGTATTAGAAACTTGAAATTTATGAATGGAAAAAAAATTGATCTTTTAGATCATGTAGAGTGAGAGAGAGAGAGCCCTTTGTGGGTGTAGTTTATTCTCTTATTTATGGGCCTGTGTCGGAATACTCGTATCCATGCATTTGTTATTTCTTCTTGTCATTTTTTTCGTAATTTTTATTTCTCTCTCTAAAACGTGGTTATCTTTGTCGGTGTTGTTTGCAGGTAAATTTTATACTGTGTCACCCTCTATAAATGAATTTTTTTGGGTCTCTCTCAACCGAGTTGGAGGATGGAGTGTAAACTGATCGGGTCAGATCCAGGTCACCACAACTTGAACACCACCAATTAGGTATATGTTGGACCCAAACCTGGGTCGAGTCCAAGTTATTGATAGGATACATCGAGATAAAAAATTAAATAAAGAGTATAGCTTTTATAAGGCATAGACATTGTGGAAACAGAGTAACACCTCACCTTGAATCCTCATCTGGAAAATACTTGGGGCATCAGAAATCTCCATGATGGCTATAAAACCAATTTCCAACCCTTGCGATTAAGTTTAAAGCTAAAAAAATGGTGCAGATCTGCAAGATATGTAAACAATTATTTTTAGGGTGAAATGGGTAGTTTAGATAATATGTTATAATATATACTATTTTTAAGGATTGAGATCCTAATTCTTTTCATAACCGTAATGGTCAAAGCTTAGATGATCGATTTGAAAGTTTCCTATTCTAGAACTACAATTTTTTATGAGTTTTTAGGTGAGACTTTATCTTTTATTTATTTATTTATTTATTTATAGGGCTACAACCCTAACATTTTTCATAAATGAATTTCATTACATGGTCAAAGTCACTTTTAATCATTGGATATAAAATATGATGAATTGAAGTGTGTCACAATTTTTAAGAAATTTTATTTAAGACTACGCATTTTATATATAACACATGCTCAACTCTCTGGTTTCATATCTAATGGTCAATTATGAATGTGACCTCCTTATATAAAAAAATGAATGGTCTTATTTATCTTCTCTTGTTCTTGTTATGATTTGTATGTTGTAAAATCAAGATAACTCAATGACCTTTTTTGAGCAAATCGGGATATCTCAAATCCCACTAGATGTGGTGAGCACTCTACCACAATAATTTCAACACTCATATAACAATGCCTCAAGATGTAATAATAACTGTAATATAATTGGGAAAAAAGTATAAAAATAATAAAACAAGCAATATGGGAAATCATCAAAGCACGACACAAATGAAAGTAGAGAGGGACACACATATATGTGGTTCACCAAAGATGGACAACGTCTATGGGCAAGACAGCAACAAGAGGAAAACTTATAAGAATGGGATTACCTCATACAATCTCAAGGAAACCTCAAACGAAAGATCATCCTGCCACAAAACTACCTACAATCGACTCCTTTTTTCGATTCACCGATGCCGAAAAGAAATGCCGACAAAAAACTAGTCCATGATGAGCCCAAATGGTGGTGCTATGGTTTTGCTGCAAAACCCCTACTGTCCAACCCCAAGGTTCTTTCTCTACAAACTCCTTCACTCACCCACGTTTTTCTCTCTAAGAAAACCCTTTTTATGGGCCTCCATTAATAAACTTATTTTAGTGACAAAAATACCCTTTAACAAGAGGGAGCATACCATAGGATGTGATTTTTGCATCACATCCCAACACCACCTCAACGAATCATTAGGTTGCCTCATTTTCTTAAGAAAATTCATAATGCACCTGGCATTTATCCAATTCAAATGGACAAATACAGTAGCTTCGAACGTAATGTCATATGTGACTTTTAGAATCAGGACATATTACAGTAAATTAAGATGGCTATAGTCGCTTTGAATGTAATCTCATATGTAACTATTTGAATCGGAATATAATACAATAAAGTAAGAGCATGAGTTCTAAATTCTCTCATATGAGCACTCTAGAGTCAATCTTCAAGGATTTGGTTTGGAGCATTTTGTGAGGTCAATTATTTTTGATTTACAACTGATTTATGTATGAGTGAAGACAACCTGAAAATCATCAGATCAAAGAGTTGCCCGTGTTTGTTGCGAGCAACCACGTTTTGATGTATTCTCATTGATAGAATTCAGCTGATGAAAGGTTCATCTGCAACATCCAACACTAAGTAGTGATGGAGGAGATTATATTTGGCATACTGTTAGCATGAGTGTATGAGTATCTTATACATAGAAAACTAGGATAGCCATCCTTCATTCATAATAAGGAAAAAAAAAAGAAAAAAAAAAGAAAAAAAAAAGAAAAAAGCATTCGACAAAACATAGAGATTTATAATCAAAATACAATAATATTTAGGAAACACAATGTTAAACATTTAAAATCACATCTAAAGAGCCATATTTTGTTAAAAACCTTGGTGAATTGGGTTCATGGCATAAGTGTTGGCAATTCGGGATAACCCAAATCCCTGCTTAAAATAAAATTATTTTTTACATTGTATAATATCTATTTTAATATTGGGTCGGGTTGACCTCAAACTGAACCAAACCTATAGGTGTCCAAGCCGGATCTAGATGCAAACCCAACTTAGGTCGGGTCCAAGTGAGTTGATGCTGGCCGGGCTCGCTTGGTCCAAAACTTGTACCTGGACCTGGAACCAGACCCAGACTAGGTTCAGGTCGACCCTCCTGATTGCCACTCCTATACCAAGCCCCTTGAATATCATACCAAAATTAGGAACTTCAAACTTGGTTATACAAGGAGCAGAAGACTGATCCAGGTTGGTTTGTTCCATCCACCCTTCCACACAAGGTTTGAATCTCTCTCTTTCAACGCATGACTTTCTCTCTCACACACAAAGCCCACGATTTAAATAGAGCGCTATCTCTCTCTCTCTCTCTCACTTACAACCACAAAGTAAATGTCTATCTCTCCCCCCTATACCTTTCAATATGAGACATCTCTCTCTCAATGCAAAAAATTGTGAACTGAATATTTATTAACAAATGTTTTTTAACTCGGTGCTTTTAACTTTGAACTGAATATTTATTAACAGATGATGTTTTTAGTTAAATAATAATAATAATAATAATAGACATGACAAACTCAGGAGAGATTGACTATACATTCATCTCTCTCTCTCTGTGCTTGTTTCCAGTGAATTAAACTTCTATAACATGAACAGACAATAATAGATATTGTTTCCTAATAAATTAAAATAAATTTAATTAAAAATTAAAAATAAAAACACAATGACGACCCAAGCTTAGGAGACATTGACTATAAATTCTACAAAATAAAAGTACTTTTTGCCAGTGCTTGGACCTCATTTGACCTCTATTGATATCTTCGCACACGAAATCTTCTTAATCAAAACATTACGATACATACAATCGTGTATCAAAGTTCGCAATCTCGTAAACAGTGTTAAAAAACTGGGGCGAGCTGAGTGGGACCCTCGCCACTTTGATTGACATTATGTATGGACCCCCAAAATAATTACCTAAAATACGAAATAATCTGATTATAGGTGGAATTATAAGGAAGGTTGGTCAACTTACGTTTTTTTTATTTTCTCAAAATTGTACCTCAGTTTGAGGATTCCATTCTCGAACCCTGCATTTGAATTTTTTTTTTAGGTTTTTCGGTAGTAGTGTAGTGCCCCAGCTTTAAGGGCAGAGCCCAAGCTTTAGAGATAGTGCCTAGGTAGCTTGAGGTTAGAATCCTCAGACCTCCCTATAAACACAACAAAATTCCAGTAGAACAGTGTAAGGTCCCTATCCTCAGATCACTGTTCTTCTCAAATAAATAAAAAATAAAGTGCAGTCTGAGGATGGGGACCTTAGACCGCCTTGAAACTCAAATCTGCTAAGTCAATAGAGCGGTCTGAGGTCCCAATCCTCAAATTGTTGTTTTTCTCAAAAATAGGAGATACAGAGTGGTCTAAGGATGGGGACCTCATGCTACTTAGGAACCAAGGTCTGCTCAATTAAGAGGGTGATCCAAGGATTCGAACCTCGGATTGCCTGGGCACCTCCCCTAAAGCTTGGGGCACCGCTTACTAATGACAAAATTATTTTTTTAAAAAAATTAAATGCAATTCGAGGATGGTGTCCTCAGACAGAGGAACAATTTTTGAAAAAATAAAAAATGTGGGTTTATCGGCATTCCTTGTAATTTTTGACTAATCATTTCATATTTTACGTAAATTTTTTTGGTCATCACATATATCACTATAGATAATAAACAATCTCATGCACAATTCCACATAGATAATGAACCATTAAAGATCACAAATGATGCATACCAAAATTAAAAACCCCAGCCCAGGTTATACAAGGCCCAGCGGACCGAGTCGGGTCAGATTGGTCTATCCAACCTCCCTTAGGTACACAGCCCACAATTTAAATGACTATTGCTCTCTCACAAAACCCATGACTAACTTATTCTCTCTAATACCACAGAAGTCCCTTTCCCCCCCCCCCCCCCCCCCCCCGCCCAAAAAAAAAAGAAAGCCCTCTCTCCTCTCACACACATTCTCTCTCTTCTCTCTTTATTTATTTGATATTGAACTGAACTTTCACAACATAAAGGCACAACAACAGCTGCCGTTCAAAAAGAAATAAAAGAAAAAGCAAAAACATAATAAGAGACACCATACAAGCTTAGGAGACATTGAATACTACTGCTTTTCCTTAGCACTTGCACCTCATTTGACATTTTCACACACCAAATCTTCTTCTGAGACATTTCAAGCCCATCAAAGTTTGCAATCTCGTAATCAAAATTTCTCCAAAGCAATCCATCCACTCAAGAACGGAATGGGACCATTGCCTTGAAACAAATATCACTGAGAAAAACCCACCGAATCCAAACCAAATCCTAAACCCACGCTCATCCATGGAATCTCTGATGACCTATTTTTCATATCCCTGCTATTGCTTGAATTTGAGATTCACTCGTTGCGAGTGCACTTCTTCTCAAGAAGAGGAAGAGGAGGACCACAAAACTGTGGGTTCCCGTAGTACGACGGAGCATCGAATGTAGTCATCTGGCCACTGTATGGAATGGGTCCTGATAAAATTATTGAAGGACAGGTTAAGAGTGCTTAAGAATGTCATAGATGGAATGTTTGAAGGAATTTCACCAGAAAGCAAATTGTTTGATAAATTGAGCATTTCCAAATTCTTCATTTTATAAATCTCCTCAGAAATCCTCCTGCTGAAATGGTTGTGGGATAGGTTTAGGAAATGCAGCCTGCTCAATCTTGTCAATTCTTCGGGAACCGTTCCTGAAAAATTATTTCTCAAAAAGTTGATACATATCACTTTAAAAAAGAACGAGCTATACGGTCGCATTTTCCCATTTACATCTATGTAAACATCTCCATGGCTATATAAATAAAAACCTTCAAATTGCACCGCATTGATTGTATAATCCTCTGGTGTCTTGGACACGATCATTGTTGTTATGTTGTTGAAAATGGCAGGGGTAGTTCCTGATAGACTATTGAGTGCTAGATCTTGCACTTGAAGAGAATATAGTTGTGATACCCCCCAAGGAATCGCTCCTTTGAACATATTTGACTTTAGGGGAAGGATATGAAAGGACTCAATGCTCTTGCCAATCCATGATGGGATTTTCCCTATAAAAATAACTGGTTATCACCGAGATCAAGAACCTTTAATTTGGAACAATTTCTCAATGATAGGGGTATTTTGGCTGATAATATATTGTTACGCAGGTTCAAAAACTAGAGACCTGTTAGGTTTCCCAAGGTAGTTGGAGTATGTCCCATCAAGATTAAGCACACTCAAATTCACCAAATCTCCTATAGAGTTGGGGATGGATCCTGTAATACCATTATCAGCAACATTCAACACTAGTAGATTAAGCGTGAATTGCGCAATGTTTTTTGAAATAGAACTTGAAAATCGATATGCCTAATTTGAAAATTTGAGACAACTCATGTTCATACAGTTTTTTGAGTTTTCTGACTCGTTGCCTTGAAAATTATTTGAGCCTACATCTAAGTTCAATGGCTTCAAGGTTCCACAGTTATGGAGGAAGAGAACATGTGATGTGGTTACCAATTAGGTTTAAGTAAACAAGTTTGGAAAGATTTCCGATGGAGGAAGGGAGTGAGTCATTGAGCTTGTTACGTGAAAGATCCAAGTGTTCAAGATTTGTTAGATTTCCTATTTCGAGAGGGATATGTTCTGAAAACTTATTCAAATGAATACATAGCCAATGAAGATTCTTGAGAAGACCAATTTTTGGGGGGATAGGTCTGATGAATGAGTTAACGCTGAGATCCAATCTTCTTAGATTAGTCCAATTGGTGAAAATGAACCCAGGGATGGCACCAGTAATTCTATTGGCCTCAATATGAAACTCAGAAATTCTACTCAATGCAGCAAGAGATGGTGGTAAAGAGCATGTTATATTATTGTGAGTTAAATATAAGTATTTTAGGTTTGTGCACTGCCCAAGCTGAAATAGAATGCTATAATTTAACCTACAAAAGGAAAGGTTTAGTGTTTTAAGACCAGAGATTAAGCAAATATCATGGGGAATTGAACCTGTGAACTTGTTGCCACCTAGTATAAGTTCATGCAATTTTGTTACCTTCTTAAGCTCAACTGGAATGAGACCAGTTATTGAATTCAAAGACAAATCCAAGTGTACCAACTTCTTGCATCAAAAAATGAAGCTCGGGAACTCCGTTAAAAACTTAAAATCTAGAGAGGTAAGTAAGGGACTCCATGCTCAAAAATCTTGTCGTGTCAAAAGAAGTCAGGAGGTTTTCTCCAAGTCTAGGTATCTTATATGTTTTAGTTTACCAAGCTGATAAGGGATCGGATCAGAGAGGCTATTGTTTCTGAGACAAATGCTGCGAAGCTCTGTGAGATTGCCAATCTCCACTGGCACCGAACCCGTAAACATGTTGCTACCCAAATCCAAGACATTGAGCTTCGAAAGGGTGCCAATGGACCTAGGATTTTACCTTCAAGATTGTTCCAACTAAGATCATGGTGGGTTAAATAGGGCAATGACAAGAAGTTGAATCCATTGAGAGTACCTTTCAAATCGAAATTGTAAAGGTTTATCTCAACGTCCACCATTGTCGTAACGAACACCAGCCCACCTGCAATGGCTAGTCTCATTGTCGGTGTCGAGAAACCATGAATCCAAATTGGAAGCTTTCAGACTGGTTTTCCAGTTAAATAGTACTTTTGCTTCAAGTTCAGCTAATGATAAACCATAGGATGTTACTAAAAGATTGAAAACAATAAGAAAGAGCAATATAGAGATTGTAAACCTCACCATATCCGTTGCATGCGAAATGCTATTGAATGAATTTGCTTGTGCTGGGTATAGGATTCAGTAACCAAATTTATAGACCACTGTAAGGGAAAAAGTGACGAAAATTCATGGGTTGGAATCTGCTATCCACTTTCTTTCTTTTTTCCTTTTTTGCCACTCTCTTGTCTTCCCTCAGTTCAGAACATTATCGTACTTTGAAAAATGTGTTTTCGGATGACTCGTGATTTCTCTCTCTCTCTCTTTCAATACTTATGCTTTGGTTTGGTTGTGTGGAATTTCCCAAAAGTCTTGCCATTAATATGACCCATTGTAGGCTACAGTGTCCAAGGGAAATTTAACCCCAATAATTCAATACACTTTTTGACTATGACTCAAAGAATTACTCGTTTTTTTTGTATGCAATCTCTCTCTCTCTCGCTCTCTCTTAAATTTCATTTCTTTAGTATTGCAATAAAATTAACATTTTCTCTCCAGAACTTAGAATAGGCAATCAACCTCTGAGGGTCTACGAATTCCTATTTCTATTTTAGTACCGAAATTTATTTTTCGGATACTAAAGGATTGAAGTGCGAAATCGATCAATTGTTGTAAGTTTCTATAGCCCGCATATTGTAGAAATGCGGGCTTGGCAATAAATATATATTTTAAATATAATTTGATCTTAATTTTTAGAAAATATATAATATTTAACACCGAGATCATGAATATGAATTTTTTTTTGTAAACTAGAAATAATAATTATATTAAAAAAACATTTAGACCGTTAGTTATACTTGTTTTTAGAAAGACCACCTATTTGCATCCGTCTTTAAGTTGAATGCGGTCCAACCCGGATCAAACATTTTTTCTTTATAATTTAAATTAAGCCATCCACAATGCTTCTCAAAAAAAAAGAAAAAAGTCTAGTTATATGTGACCACAGGATGTCGACTGTTTCCGAGGGGTTGGGTGTGTGTGTTCATTCATCTTTTCCACCCTCTTCTTTGAGTTAGTCTGGGAGGGCTTTGAAAGTTTTGGAAAGACTTAGTTACTCTTGTGGGAGCCACACTATCGATTTGCTCCCTCGGGTAAAATTCCAATTATAAGTATTTTGGGACCCTAAATTTTATGGATGTGACCTATTGAACAAGTTATCAACATCAGAAAAAATAAATAAACTAGACGATTCTATAAGTATACGCACCCTTTTTTAAAAGTGATGTGGATGGGCCTCATTGCAAAAGCACAGGTTTTTATTTAATAAAACTCAGCCGGCTATGGGCTATCGGTGCATGAGCACATATACTATGCTCCTCCAGGATTAAATTGTACATTTACTCCCTCAGTCAGAAGAACTATGTGGGAAACTTTTTTGAGTTTGAATTTTTGTAACCACCTAAGAATCACTAAATGATTTTTTTAAACTTTTGAATTTTGAATTTTGAATTTTGAGTATTCTAACACTGAGATATTCCCCTTAAAAAATTCGATGGTTTGTATTTAATCTTGAGACTTTATTTTTTCAAGTGCATAAAGAGTGCAATTTGGAATTTGCTTTTTTTTCAAGTGCATAAAGAGTGCAATTTGGAATTTGCTTTTATTGATATCCAAAATTTGGGATCATAAAGTTATGGACAAGTTTTTATGAGTCGGCTTACTCACATGTACATAACCGGGCTCCCTCTAATATAGGACTTAAAGAGAGATTTTATATTTAAATTTTTTTAGAGGTCGGCATGGTACTTGAATATAAAATAAAATAAAATAAAAATTTGTAATATTAAAAGTAATTTTTAAATATATTTTTTTTTACACCATTCATTTAGGTGCCTTCTTATTCCAATATCCATCTTAAGATGTTGGACTCACGAGAAACAACGTTTTCTAAAGTTATTCCAAGAACGGTTTTTACCTAAAATGGATAAAACTTATATACTTCTCGCTGTCCAATAGTCCCATTCTAAACGGATGGTTGAAATAACTGCAAGTACAATGTCACCCCCGTATATTATTTCATTTTTGATTTATTTTTACAAAATATTTTGACTCTAAAGTTTGGGCATCCACTCCTCTCTTAAACTCGCACGTGTAAACAATACAAAATAAGATAACGAAAAAGCTTAGAAAGTTTAAGGGGATTTTTGTTATTATAAAAAATAATGCTTTGATATTCTTTTTAGGTACTTTCCATTGAGATGATGACATGTACTAACTTTTATATTAATATAATTTCTAAAAATAACATGAAAATAAAATACTATGAGGTGCCGGATCTAAATCAAACGATCAGTCGCTCACTTGATCTAAATTAGACGGCTGGATAGGGAAGGAGAAATATATATCTTCTATATAGCACGAGAAGTATAGAAACCTTTCCCTTTGAAAAAACGTTGTGTCATGATGACTTAATCTCTCTCTCTTGATGACTCTCTATTTTGTCATAGATAACAATGTTTAATTCCGAAATCTTTTTTCTTTTCATTTTCATACATCTCATCATCGAGATGATTAATTAAAAGGTTTTCCAACATCAAAACAGCTTTTTCCCAATAATTATTTAGGTGCACCTTAATTCTACCGTTTAGGTTTGCACTTTTATAACACTTATTATAGTTAAAGTACTGCATGCGTCAGGAACAGTTCTACAATAGCTTCCCGTGACACATTATCTTGGAGATGGATATTAGAAAATGGTGGCTCCAAAAAAATTTAAAATCAACCGTGTACAAATCATGTTAAAAAATTTCTATTTTTTATTTTTAAAATTTATTTTTTTAAGTCTACTTATCATGATTGAGAATTTCATTCCTTAAAAATTTATATCCAAAATTCATCTTTAAAATAGATTTAGGAGAGATGACTCATTTAAATATATGAGTCTCCCGTTGAAAAATGATCATGTGAGCCAGTGGACTTATAAGAAAAGAATGAGCCCCACGGTCTAGATTGAATCTAGGCCGATCTGATGATCATAGATATTTGGTAGTGTTTGAATTTTAATTGTTTTTCTACAGATCCAAATCACTTGAAATTTTAAGATTGTGTTCTTCTCATCAATCTACATCTAATAAAATATAAAAAAATAATCCAAAAAAATAAATTGACCAAAAATACCCCCAAAATTTTATGGGGGTATTTTGGTTACCTTTTTCATGTAAAATATTTTTTTGATATGTTTTTGAAGATTCACCTAGTTTTGATGAATACATGCTTAAAATTTCAAGTGATTTGAATTTGTAAAATAAAAATAAAAAAAAACTTAAAATTCAAACACTATCAGACATCCATGATTCGTCAGATCGGCCTAGATTTAATCGAGACCATTGAGCTCTCTTGTGGGCCATGTTGTTTGATGGAAATTTAGGCCCTGCCCCCACCCCCGGCCCCGCCCCGGCCCCGGCCCCGAATAATGCAATATACTTTTGAGGTAATAATTTGAGGAATCAATCAGTGCTTTATCACTGATGATGACTCAATTACTTGAAAAATTATTGTTCTGTTTGGAATCTCTCTCTCATTCCGTGTCTTTAGCATTGAATTTGAAGTTACATTTTTCTATATCTAAATTTTTGAGTAATCCATCAACTTTTGAAATAGTGACTTGAAGAATCAATCAGTCTTTTGATTACATCTTATGCTTTTGTTTCATTGTTCGTGAAATTCCCCAATGTCTGGCCATTCATAGGACCCTTGTACCCATGGTTTTCAATGGAAATCCAACCCAATGCACTTTCGAAATTAATGACTAAGAAACATTCGGTGTTTTACAAGGACGTACTCTCTAATAATGACTCAATGACTTAGAGAGTAATCGGTATTTTGTAGGGAAATTATCACAAGTATACCTTAATGTATTATCGTGAAGCACAATTACGGTACGTATTAGTGTGAAGCACAATTACGGTACGGTAAGTATCGTAAAAACCCACTCATATTATACCGCAATCTAAGCGCTGTAAAAACTAACCCATGTTATACAGCCTTCAAAATCCCATAATCCTTTTATCATTCTGTTTATATTTATCGATTTCATCTCTCTAAATCTTTTTACTTTTATATCTTCTTTTTCTAAATCTTTTTATGTTTATCTCTTCTTTTTTTCTCTAATTCTTTTTAATATTTATCTATTATTTCTCTCTCTAATTTTTTTATCCATTCTTGGAAGAAAGACTAATGTGATCTGGCCGAGGGATATATTTTTTTATTTTTCTTGTTTTCACCACTTTTCGTTCGTTTTCTTTTCTCTAGGCAAAGATCACTTATAAGTACTCTTATTACAATAACTATTCTTTCAAAGAAAATAAAACTAACAAATTCAAGATCTTAAAAACTTTAATGCGACTAAACCAATTTTTTGTAAACAAATAAAATATCTACTATTCTAATATTTGAGAATATAAAGAAAATATAATTAAATAAAACAAAAAACAAAAACATAGCGTCCCATATTACTTCAACCGGGCTTATTACACCCCATACCGAATCACCACCATTTGATGGCATGGGATCAATGATCAAGCTTCAATTTCAATGAAAAAAGCAAGTTTAGGCCAAGCCCTCTAATTGAACTATCAGCTCTTTAGTCACAAATTTCAAACCCTTACGTGAATCCCCTTAACAACCTAGTTTGAAAGAATTACTTCTATTTTCCACTACAACCTTATAGTCTAAAACCTCAATGAGAGATGAGTAATCATGAGAGAGTTGAGAGATCCCCCATGAGAGAGATATCAAAGATGAGAGAGTAAGGTGTACCCCTTTGGTCTCTTGAGGAAGAAAGAGAAATTTTCTTAAGAAAGAGAGAGAAATTAAAATTGGGGCATGCCCCTCTGTAGGACATGAGAGAGAGATGTGAATTAGGTGTGAGAGATAATGTATAGAGATTTTGAGTAGAGACAATCTCTTTTTATAAGCTTTGAACAAGATTAAAATTTCTTAGGGTTTTTCTTGGCTTTCATGAGATTGAATATGGATGATTGATCTTTGGTGACTTGCAGGGTGAGAGATTTGAGTCATCCATTCTATAGATGAGTCATTAACATTATGATAGGTTTTAGAATATTTATCCTCCATTCTTAAACCCATTTTCCAATCAATAGAAATTAAATAAAATAATTGCATTCATAATGTAGTGCTTACCAAAATTATGCACAAGTCTTCTCATGCTTTCCCAAAAATCATTTGAAAGCTTCTTCAACGCAAAATCTTTCCAAAACACTTCAAAGTTTTCTTTTCAAGCCAAAGCTTGAACTAAAACAAGGAAATTTTTATTAGGGTAAGGTGTGCCACCGTAGGTGGTACTTAATGGGCCCCACCCACATGCAATAGTGGGCCCATTAACATATTGGGCCTCCCATGCAATATTAAATTAATTATATGATTTTTAAAAATCCATAAAATCAAATTTGAATATTTAAATCAATCTAAAATCAATATCTCTACTTTTATAAATCCAAATTTGACAAATAAAATATTCAGAGATCTAGAAAAATTCAAATAATGATTCTAAAAATCATATATCATTAAAACAAACATAATTAAATTCATTAGATGAGAAAATGATCCATATGGTCTAGGAATTAAATAAATAAATGCTGGGCACTCCACTTTTAATTGTGGACTATGGTCTACAATTGCTTTATCAAACCGACCCAGTATTTTCTACGACCCACAGTTCAAACAAGGGCTCATTAGTGGGTCACCAACGTCTGACCAATGAGTGAAGGGATCGTAATCCAAGTTTGTGGATTTCAAGTTCTCCCCTAGAGACGTACCAATGTCGCCTAGACCTGATGTGACCACAGCTCCTACGAGGCATATGGATATCTCTGGCACATGCATAAGCTTCACACTAAAAAGTCCCAAAAACTGAAACGGCTATCATTATGCATGTCGTATGATAGCTTGTGGATGAGGCTTTGACACCGTCTTTAAAGGTCACCATCATACACAAGGGCCACACAGTCCCTCGGCTCACTCGTCCAAACATACTCCGACCTCTTCAAGGGATGACCTATTAGAACCCTTATCGGATAGTTTTTTATACCTAGATAAAAAAAATAAACATAAAAAATTCCACATTGGTCTCTTCCAATCTCCCATATGTTTATCATAAATCCTTCATAAAAAATACTCCATACAAAATGAACCGTACTTCTTAATTAATTTGAAAATTCTAATATAGAAAGGTAACTGCGATTCTAAGTTGTGGAAATTGAGAGCATTTACAGTTTATAAGGAAAGAAAAGCACACCTCAGTTAGATGTATAATAGGTGCAAAACACATGACCATTTCATTAGGGAGAAAGTGGTGGTCAAGAAGGGGAAAAATGTGATCATAACTTGACAACTTGTAGACATGTTATTTACTATTGAAATAAAAGAGAACGTTGCTTATGTCTCGTCCCTTAATGAATTAGATGCTACCCTATGACATATGAGGTTATGACATATTAATTTCAAACGAATGGAAAGATTGAAAAATGACGGTATTCTTCAAAATTACAAGGGAGATTTATCGAAAGTGTGCGAATCTTGTGTGCAAGGAAAATTAATAAGGAAAAATACTACAAGGGTAAAAAACGCTACTAACATATTGAAAATCATTCATAGCAACATATATGGACCTATGAATGTGACCACTAAAAGTAGAAAAAGACATTTCATCACTTTTATAGATGACCACTTACGATATGGCCATGTGTACCTTATTCATACAAAAGCAAAAACCTTAGAAAAATTCAAAGAATATAAAGCCGAAGTAGAGAATCAAACTAACGTGAAAATCATAGTCCTTAGAACCGATAGAGGGGGTATATTTATCGGACCTTGTAAAAGAACTCTGCTTTGAAAATGGAATTATCCATAAAAAAACCATGTATTATACTCCTGAACAAAATGGTGTAACTGAGAGACGGAATAAGACCTTAGTTGAAATGGTAAGGAGTATGATGGGTCATGCAAATATCTCCTTAGGCTTTTGGGGAGAAGCCATGTTGACAGCATGCTACATCCTTAATCGGACTCCCACAAAAGCTGCCCCACTTACTCCTCACGAAATTTTCACAGGTTGTACTTCCTCCCTTGATTACCTGAGAGTTTTGGGTTGCTCAGCCCATGTCTTTATCCCACTCCAAAATAGAACTACATTGTAACTCAAGACTGTCAAATCCATTTTCATTGGTTACCCAAAGGGGTATCGATTCTACAACCTTGAAATATGAGTGGTTATTGAGAGCCACGATGCTCACTTCTTCGAGAAAGAATTCCTTAAAGCAAGGGTGAGTAGAAAACAAGTCAACTTCTTTGAGGTGGTGAAAACCAAGGATGTAGTTCGAGAACCTGAACCTTAAATGTAGTTTTAATATGGGAAATCTTTGTGATCGTCTTAAAATCTATTTTTATATTTATTTATGAAGTTTAAAACTTAAAAAATTGTGTAGATCGACATATTTATTAAAACTTGAAAATCTTGAAAAGTAACGGTCCAAAACTGCTTTATAAAAGGCATTATTTCCAAAACTTGAAATCTATTTTTTTCTCATATCCATGCATCTTGATATTGAGATGATCAATTTGAAGATATTTGAGCATCAAAACAACTTCTTTTTAAGGTAGGTTCAAATTTGATTGTTTAGAGCCTCGGGTCTATATAAACTTTTCCCTTTAATTAATAACTGCTCAAATCATATTTACATCGTACCTAAAACTTAAAAAAGGTAAAACTTTTACTATGTCTTTAGGATATGAAAACTATAGAATGAGACTATTTATCTTTGGTACAAAGTGGTCACAATTAATCTTGAACATTATATATGAAATTTGGTGGCTGCATTTATTCCATTGATTAAGCTCAAGTTTAAAAGAATTTTTTTCAAACTTTGTGACACAACTAAGCTATCAAATTTCACTTCGGATGGTTATAATTAATTATGATCTACTTGTACTAAAAGTAGATGATCTCATTGTATACAATTCTATAATATAATTTGTTACTATACCTCAAATACGACTTTTGAGGTGGGTGTGAGGCCCAAAAGAAAAATAAAACGAAAGAAAAAGACAACCACATATCACAATCCCCATATTCACCAACCTTAAGAAAAACAAAAAAAAATCTGCCATTAGTGCATCAAAAGACAACAAAAATCATTTACATAGCTAGCAATAAAATCAAATAATGGTTTGAATATTGAATCCATCCTCCTCTGAAACTATGAGGGGGCATTTTTTAGTCCAAAGGGCATCAATAGCCATTCATATAATCCTTCAGGATTATAAAATGTTGTTTTGTGAATATCTTCTTTTTCAAATTTTACTTGATGATACCTTAACTTGCAATAAAAATTTGAAAAAAACATTTTTTCTACAACTCTTTGTATCAACTCTTTTTTTATTGGGTAAAGGTCATTTAATGTCTATTGTTACTTGATTTAGAGGAATATAATTAATTATCATTCTATTTTTTTCTGTTTTTTCTTTTGAATGATTTCTTACAATAAAGGCTGCACAAGAATAATTTGATTGGGGTGGACTCATTAACCCCTTTTTTGTCAATTCTTTTATCTGAGTTTTCATCTCATCTTCATCCTCTTTATTGCATTTTATAGGATTACTATGAACTGGCATATTATGAAGAGTTGGTATATGGGTTTTAGGTGAATCTTTGTCCCAAAATTCCAGAAGATGTTCAACACAACATTTTTTAAGATTTCTGTGATTTCTCTAATATCAAGAAAATTTTAACTGGCTTCTAAGCTTGTTTGTTGAGGATTAATATATTGTATTTTGAGGAAATAGATCAGCCAAGGTGGAGTTAAAAAGATGACTCTAGAGGGCCATTAAAAGCTCGAAAGTCTGTAGGGCTTGAGGCCCGGATGAGTTGTTTTCACAGGTTGACTTGACGGACTTGGCCCTTGGGGGGGTTCGAGGGCGGTAGCCATCGAGGAAAAATTCAGATATATCCTTACATGGGATTCGATATATCTGGGACTTGATTTATATCCGCACAAAGGTATTTCGGTAATTTGTACTATCAATCTGAGACTCGATATATATTGTTGCGATTGGGAGTTCATCTAGGGTTAAAGGAAAAATATAGATCTCTTTGTAATTAGTTAAAAACAGAGAAACGTGAGGAAGAGAGCGAATTGTAACCTTATTTTTCATTGACAGTAAAGAAACTCTAATCTCCTGTAGATGTAGGCACGTTGCTGAACCTCGTATATCTTAGTGTTGCGGTTGGTTGTCTCTTTTTTTTGTGTTTGTTTATTCTTTCTTGTTTTTGTGGATTGCTTTTTCGTTTCTACACTCGTGCTCTTTATTTGCCAAATGCTTTCATATTTCTCATGTTCTTTTTCCAGCTTTTGAATATCTTTCATAGTTTTTATTAGAGAAAGGTTTCTATGTTTCCCCTACAGCATAGAAGTTCTATCCTCCTCCTACCATCCAACCGTCCAATTTTGATCAAGAGAGCCACTCAACGTTTGATCTTAGATCCAATGTCTCAAAGTATTTTATTTTTTGTTTTTTTTATGCAAATTGTATGGATATGAAATTTGGTACGTGCCATCTTCTCATTGGGACACACCTATAAAAAATATTAAAAATAATTATTCAATAAAATAAAATGACCAAAACTATCCCTTGAAAATTTTAGGGGTATTTTGGTCATTTTATTTTTATAAAAATAATTTTTTATATATATTTCACTAGTATGAGTTTAATAGAGGAATGAACATAAAACATTTGGTGTCAAAATATTTATAGAAAAAAATTAAAAATCAAATAGTGTAGAGACGTGATATTGTGATTGGGGCAATCGTAGCCCTCCATTCAAAATGGGCGGTTGGATAAAGGGGAGGATATAACTTCTATGTTGTAGGAGAAGTATAGAAAGCTTACATTTTTATTATAAAATGATTGCTTTGAATTTTATTTGTCCTTATTTTGAAAGTTGGTAGAATTCGAGGTACAATTTCCTTTTGTCATTCTATAATAAAAATTATTAGATCTCTCGACACATTGTAAGGGCTTATTTTATCTACTTATTTTATCTAGAGCTAAAGAGCCTCCTGTTAAAACTATTCCCTCCCTCATCGTCCAACCCATTGATTGCACTTGATGAACTAAATGATGATGCTTGTAACCATATCCATATGGCTCATATAGCTTTTTCCTAATGTACTCATTATCAACATTGATTTTGCTAATACTTTCTAGTCATATAATCATATAGTATTAACTAATGTTTGAATCTCTCTTAAGATTTTCATTAATGCATGGTTCCTATAAGCCATTTTTTATGGCCCATATGATCATCATAATACTATGACCGAGGGTTTAGCATAAGGTAGAACCCGTGTTTGCAAAATAGAATCGGAACGGTTAACTGGACATGGGCTCGGAAGCGATTTAACCGGCCTAACCGGTAAACTGGCCAATTTAACCGCTCTAATCAGGCAAGTCCCATGCGATAAAAAAATGTTAAAAAAATAAAAAAGATAAAAAAATAAATTCTATTAAAATATGAAAAGTATATAAAAAATGAGATTAAAACAAAACACACTCAAATGAAGTTGAAAATTAATAAAAAAATAAATAAATTTTAACGAATCGATTTATGCCAAAGGATATTTTTAAAATTTTCTGAAAAAGATGGAAAAATATAAAAGTATCATTGACCAAAATATTTTTTAATCTTTACCATAATGTAAAGGATATTAAAATAGGGTTAAAAAAATCGACTTGACCAACTCTTTTTTTTAAAGAAAATGAAGACAAAAATTAAATTATATATAATATAGGCCCTTTTTTTTGTCAATTAAGTACTAAATGGTGCATTGGTTAGTGGGTCTAATAATAGAGGACTTATTTCAAGTTCAATTCGGGTAGGTGATAATTTTTTTTAATCTACGATAACAATGATAACTTAAAAAGAAAAAATGCAAAACACTTAAAACTAAAAACACCTAGGGAGAACGCAAAACGCTTAACAAGAGCAAGATTCAAACCATGATTCACATGCAATTTAACTGTCAACCATCAAAACTAACCAATAAACCATTCTAATATATGTGATATAAATTTGAAGTAGTACCATATCTAAAGTTTAAAAATATTGGTTGATCACCAAAACCGCCCAAAACTGGAACCCGATCTAACTAGGCGGTTACCGGTTAGATCGGCCGATTTTGCAAACACTCATATCGAGGATTAATTTAAAACAAATACCAACAAAAGAAAAAAAAATAAAGTCATATGTGCTTTATTCGTGCCTATTAAAAAAAAGTAAGGGTGAGGTTTGAAGTAAGTTGTACCTCAAAACTATGCTGAAAATGCAGTTTCGGTGCCGCAAAGCCTTGTGATGATCTAACAATCTATTGTTGCTCCCAATTATGAATTTAAAGTAAAAACTGGAGATGATCAAGTAGATCTATAAACGTTTAAAAATATTGAAAAAAGACGGTACATATTACGCATTTGAAGATGAACTTAAGACTAGAAATCTCATTTTTTCATGTCTATGAATCTTGAAGTCGAGATGATCAATTTAACGATGTTCTCACATAGGTGAACCTTACTCGTACAGTATAAGATCAGTTTGGATAGGAGGAAATTAGGAATCTTAGATATTTGAAATCTAAGGAAATCTATAAATTTCAATATCAAGGAGTTTTGTCATGGATTCCTCAAATTTCTTGTTTGGATAAACTATACAAAATTCATTGATTCTTTGCAATCACTTCTATGTCCATTATTTGCTAACAAAACTTGATACAAATTTTTTTAAAAAAAATGTATATACCATCTCTCTCTAAAACTCAAAATTTGGGATAGTGTATCTATAAAAAATTTGAGATAGTTTCTCTCTCTAAAATTTGATATGGTTTGTCTCTCTAAAATTTAATCTACTTTCTATCTAAAATTTAGAATTTGAAATTATCTATCTAAAAATTTTGAGATAATTTATTTCTCTAAAATTTTTAGGTGCTTTACTCTCTAAAATGTAATATAGTTTCTCTTTCAAAAATTTTAATATGCTCTCGCTCTAAAACTTGAAACTTGAGATTGTTCGCCTCTTCAATAATTTTGAGATAGCTTATCTCTCTAAATAGTTTTAAGTAGTTTCTCTCTCTAAAATATGATGTAGTTTTTCTTTCAAATTTTAAGATACTTTCTCTTTGTAAAAGCTAAAATTGGAGATAATTTCTCTCTAAAAATTTTGCGATGGTTTCTTTTTCTTCAAATTTATATGTACTCTCTCTTTAAAAATTTATATAGTTACTCTCTTAAATTTTAAGATCCTTTCTCTCTCCAAAACTTCAAGTTTGAGATAGTTTTCTCTCTAAAATTTTGAAATAGTTTCTCTATTTAAAATTTGATATAGTGTCTCTCTAAATTTTGATATACTTTCTCTCTTTAATATTTAAAATTTGAGATACTTTCTCTATCTAAAACTTAAATTTTGAGATAGTTTCACCCTCTAAAAACTTCATATGCTTTCGCTATTTAAAATTTGATATAGTTAATCTTGTTAAAATTTGAATATACTTTCTCTCTCTAAAACATAAATTTTGCTATAGTTTCTCTCTCCAAAAACTTTGAGATAGTTTCTATCTCTGAAATTTTTTAGGTAGTTTATCTCTCTAAAATTTGATATAATTTTTAATTCTAAAATTTTAATATATTTTTTCTTTCTAAAATTCAAAATTCGAGATAGTTTTTCTCGAAAACTCAAAATTCGAGATAGTTTCTCTCTCTAAAAAACAATATTTTCTCTCTGTAAATTTTTTAGCCATCTCTTTCTAAAATTTATAATAGTTTCTCTCTAAAAGTTTAAGAATACTTTCTCTCTCTATACTTGTAATAATAATACTTTCTCTCTCTAAAACTTAAGATTTGATATACTTTCTCTCTCTAATACTTTTTGAGATAGTTTCTATTTCTAAAACTTTTTAGGTATTATTTCCAAAGTTTGATATAGTTTCTCTCTCTAAAAATTAAAATATTAGATTGTTTCTCTCTCTAAATTTTTTGAAATAGTTTATCTCTCTAAAAAATTGAGATAGTTTATCTCTCTAAAAATTTGCCTGTATTTTATTTCTCTAAAATGTTATAGTTTCTCTCTAAAACTTAAAATTTAAGATAGTTTCTCTCTCTAAATTTTTTAAATAGTTTATCTCTCCAAAGTTTTTGATACTTTCTCTCTCTAAAATTTTAAGATGCTTTCTCTCTCCAAAATTTTAACATACTTTCTCTCTAAAAGTTAAAATTTGAGATAGTTTCTCTCTCTAAAATTTTGAGATAGTTCATCACTCTATAAAAATTTGGTATTTTCTCTCTCTTTAAAATTTTAACAACTTTCTCTCTCTAAAATTTTAGCATATTTTCTCTCTCTAAAAGTTAAAATTTAAGATAATTTTTCTCTCTAAAAATTTTGAGATAGTTTTTCTCTTTAAAAATTTTAGGTACTTTCTCTCTCTAGAACTTTCATACCTGTCAAATGCTCCCTTTGTTTTGGGTTGAGGGAGCCAATGTGTGAAATCCATGGGCTTTGGAAACGCAAAAAAACAGATTTTGGTGTGGAAATGAAATCATAGAAAAGTAGGTTTTATTTTCATAATTGTGATTTTCTGGATTTTAGGTATCTTATTCATTAAACAATCCAAAAGGTGGATTTTGACAATATCCAAGATGTTAGGAATCCATGTCTTAAAATCCATGCACCCAAACGGCCCAAAAAATATTCAAAGATTTCTTTTTTCTTTTCAATAGAAAACCAAAGAAGCAAAATAATAGTGGAATGTACTTGCTACAGCTTCAATTAAAGGCCGATAGATGGTCAAATTTGCTATAAAATATAGCTAGAAAAAATCCCTAAAATTGGTGGAGTGTTGGTAAAGATCAAAGTAAAAACTTTCGAACTCAGCTCTGTATGACGACCTAAAATCGCCTTGTACTTAACGAACCAAGGAGCGTATTGGGTATGGTGATAGCTAAATCACCATACCCATATTTTTTTTCTTAAGATTAGGGTATTATGGAAAATAGAAAACCAACTTTCTTGCGAAGCAAGAAAGTGATATAGTGATGGAGGACATAATACCATCCTTTTGAGCCGTTTGGGAATTATGAGAATGGATCTCCAATATGGAGATGGGTCTCCAAGAGAGAGAGACATGACATCTGAGAGTGAGACAATATTCTTATGAGTTTTGAGTTGATTAACTTTCACTTCTAGATATTTAAAATCTCTCAATTGCTCTCGATGTTATTTTTCCGATAGGGGTATGATATTGCGGTGAGAAAAAAAATATTGAGCGACGATGTAGCTTGATCTGGAGAGCGGGTTTAGAAGGAAAGATCGGCGATAGTCTTTTACCGATATTTAGAGATAGGTATTATAACTTGTAACATCCTTTGAATTTTTGATGCGCATCTTAATTTAATTGTTTAGGGCCACGTCCTTATATAAACGTTTTCCTAAGACAAACTATTGAGTGCTAAGTGCGAGGGCTGAGTTTGCCTCGTTAGGGCTCTTTACACCACTTGTACTAAAAGTGAGATATTTAAGAGAATTTTTCTGGTTCCACAACTCTGAATACTGAGTGCTGAGTGCACCTCATTGGGACCCTTTAGACCCACTCGTACTAAAAGTTTGATATTTAAGAGAAATTTTCTGGTTCCACAACTCTTGAGAATCTAATGCTAAATGAGAGGATTGAATGGAAAGTCCCTAAATAAATGGGGAGGAATAGAGTAAAGATTAAAAATGTGACCACCATTCCCATTTATATGCGCTTCAAGAACTAGCTTTAATTTGCTTGTGTTATGGACCATTCGGTTTAGATCAGTTTTGTCGGAATTGGACCTCGGTTTAGACCAATGTTATCAAAGTTGGACCTATGCTAGAACTACGATGTGGCTTAAAATCAGTCCAACCCACAATCACTCCAGTTATACATTTTTCTCAATATAAAAATTGTAAAGTTTATTAAATTACCAAAATTAAAAAAATAGATTTTGAAGAGGTGACTCATTTCATGGACTCATAGAAACCGTGCCCATATTGAATAATGACAAAAACAAGAACATAATTTTGACAAATTTGATCTTTTATTTCTTGAAAAAATAAACCAAGGTATATTAATCGCGTTTTTATACAATATTTGACAATAAATGTTTCCATGCAATCCAAATAAGAAACATAGAAAGCAAGAATAAATCATGTAAAAAATTTGAAAAGAAATTTGAAAAAGAGGGAATTAAATTCAACTTTACCAAATCCAGATCGTCCAACCAAAAACCAACGATCAAACCAGTTCGATGGAATAAGGTTCCGGTCAATGATTCCTCTAGTTACAGCACCGATTGGGTCCAATTTTAATAGCTTTGGTTTATATAGCGAATTTGAAGAATTCCAAGTGAAGTATTTTGGATGAATCAATTCTTTTAGTAGCAAATGGCTTCGAGTGTTCCATGAAACGTTAAAAAAAAAATCCTTGTCAAGACAAAGAGAAAGGATCACCACACATTAACTACTGTATTTCATGAACGATCTTACGCTCAGTCGAATTTTTTTTTTTCTTGACAAAAAAGAAAAAAAACTATAAGAAATTTGTAATTCCTATAAAAGAGAATAAGAAATTCCAGATCCTCTTACTCAAGACATGCACTTGGACCATTAAAATCCAAAACCCAAAGTTCCTCTCTCTCTCTCTCTCTCTCTCTCTCTCTCTCTCTCTCTCTCTCTCTCTCTCTCTCTCTCTCTCTCTCTCTCTCTCTCTCTCTCTCTCTCTCTCTCTCTCTCTCTCTCTCTCTCTCTCTCTCTCTCTCTCTCTCTCTCTCTCTCTCTCCGTGCCATATAAAATTTCATTGAACATGAAAAGGACATACAAAACAAATACAAATGACATGAACATATTGGACAACAGACTTACATCCAAACAATACAAGCACCTATTAAGATTACACAACCAATACTACATTCTTACACACTTCTTCACACTCTAATATTCTAAAACTGGTTATGTAACTATAAACTCATCACCTATTTCTTCTGGGAAATAAATGTTGCAATCGCGTGATCAAAATCTCAGCGATGGAGTCCATGACTTTGAGAATTGCATTGTTCCATTTCCTTTTAATGACTAGAACTGAGCACCATCCTCCAAATCCAATCCCAAAGCCCAAGCCCGCACTAATCCAAAATTGCTGGACCTCTGGTGACCCGGTTCTCAAATCCCGAACATTGTTAGATATTGGTCTATCACACTTTTTAGGAAGAGAAGGACCACAAAGATGTTCGTTTCCATAGTATATTGAGGCATCATCGAATGTGCTCATGTGGCCAGTAAAAGGAATTGGACCAGACAAATTGTTGTAGGACAAGTTCAATGCGCCCAAGGCATTCATAGATGACATGCTCAGAGGAATGCCACCAGAGAATAGATTGTTCGAGAGGTCCATCGATTCTAGCTCTTGCAATTGATAAAATCTCTTGAGGAATCTTCCCAATCATGTGGTTTCCAGATAGGTTTAACACGCGCAAGCCTATCAATTTTGTCAATGATTCTGGAATTCTTCCCGAGAAATTATTTCTCGAAAGATCTATGCATGTCACAAGATAGAGAAATTTGGTGTATTCCATCATTGACCCTTTTGCCACTATATCAATGCTCACCATATAATAGAAGCTGTGATTGCGATCGTAATTGTAATCAGCCATCTTCTCTGTAACTTTCATTGCTGTGAAGTTTGTGAACATGTCAGGGATAGTGCCTGAGAGGCAATTTTCAGCAGCATCGAAAACTTGAAGCGAGTATAGACTTGACATAGTCTTAGGAATGGCCCCAATAAGCTTGTTAGATCTCAGAGAGAGAACACGAAGTGCGGTAAGACTTTGGCCAATCCATGATGGTAAATTTCCCACTAATTGATTGTCACCAAGATCCAAAACCTCTAGCTGGGTACAATGTTTAAATGACGATGGGATCTGGCCTGATAATGTATTGCCTCTCAACAATAATGTCCTCAAATTTTTCAAGTTTCCCATGGAAGTGGGAATAGGTCCCATCAATTTATTTTTATAAAGATGAAGAACCGTCAAACCCTCCATATTCCCTATGGAGTTGGGAATAAATCCTGAAATACTGTTATTGGAGAGATCCAAGATCGATAGATTTGGCACGACTTCTCCAAAATTTTCTGGAATACAACCAGAAATTTGATTGTTTGAGAGATCTAGTTGTTCTAAATTAGGAAGCTTGGCATAAGTCTCAGTTGTGTTCACCAGGTCATAGCATGCAACCTCTCGGATTGTCACTGTGCTCGTACAATGTTTCAAGAATCCTGGAAATAATTTCATGCTTTTGCAAATCTGACGGCGTAGATCAGTTGAGGAGCTGATATTTAACATTTCAAATTTTTGTCCAAAACCCAACCTAATATTTCCAGAAAAGTTACGGTAGTTGTATAGAAGTTGAAGTCCTTGAGGGTGAGACGCGGTGTGTATTAATTGGCCTTGAAATCTATTTGAACTTAAATCCATACTAAATATGGATTTAAGATTCCAAATCTCAGGAGGAAGAGATCCCATAAAATTGTTATAAGATAGGTCCAAATCAATAAGCATGAAAGGGTTTCCTATAGAGGGAGGGAGGGATTCTGTGAAGTGGTTTCTAGATAGATCCAAAGTATTAAGCATGGAAAGGTTTCCTATGGAGGGAGGGAGGGATCCTGTGAAGTTGTTTCTAGATAGATATAAGTGAGTCAGCTTGGAAAGGTTTCCTATGGAGGGAGGGAGGGATCCTGTGAAGTTGTTTCTAGATAGATATAAGTGAGTCAGCTTGGAAAGGTTTCCTATGGAGGGAGGGAGGGAGCCTGTGAAGTGGTTTTCAAATAGCAATAATTGAGTTAGCTTAGAAAGGTTTCCTATGGAGGGAGGGAGGGATCCTGTGAAGTTGTTTTCAGATAGATCCAAATCACTAAGCATGGAAAGGTTTCCTATGGAGGGAGGGAGGGATCCTGTGAAGTGGTTTCCAGATAGATCCAAATCACTAAGCATGGAAAGGTTTCCTATGGAGGGAGGGAGGGATCCTGTGAAGTTGTTTCTAGATAGATATAAGTGAGTCAGCTTGGAAAGGTTTTCTATGGAGGGAGGGAGGGATCTTGTGAAGTTGTTTGCAGATAAATCTAAGTAAGTCAGCTTGGAAAGGTTTCTTATGGAGGGAGGGAGGGATCCTGTGAAGTGGTTATTGTATAGAGACAATGTACTAAGCATGAAAAGGTTTCCAATGGAGGGAGGGAGGGATCCCTTGAGATTATTGCTATAGAGTTTAAGTTCTTGAAGCCTCGTCAGATTCTGAAGTTCAGCAGGAATAGGTCCTTGAAAGTAATTACGACTAAAGTCGAGGACTTGGAGGTTTTCCAGACTGGAAACCATTTGAATGGGGATTCCACCACTTACTTCATTTTCAGACAAATCAAGAAGTACTAATTTTTTGCATCTGGAAACAAAGGCTGGGAAATCTATCAAAGCATTGTGATATAGGTAGAGGTGAGTAAGAGACTCCATACCTGTAAACCTTGACCAGTCAGTAGAAGTCAAATTGTTCCTACCAAGGTCTAAATGCCATATCTTTTGCAGATTACCCAGCTGATAAGGGATGGGGCCACTAAGATCATTTCCACTTAGAGAAATGAAGCGAAGCTCAGTGAGATTGCCAATCTCTTCAGGTACCGACCCCGTAAACCGATTGTCTCCCAAATCCAAGAAACTGAGTTTCGAAAGGGAGCCGATACTCTTCGGGATTTTCCCTTGTAAAAAATAGTTCATGCTGAGATTCAGGCCGGTCAAATGGGGCAACAAGAAGAAGTTCAATTGATTGAGAGTCCCTTCCAAATCAAAATTTGGGAGGTTAACCTCGAGTACACTTCCGTCATCGTTGCATTTGATGCCAATCCAACTGCAATGGCTGGTGGAGTTGCTGGTTTTAAGAAACCATGAAACCAAAATGTGATTTTTCAGACTAGTTTTCCAGTTCAGCAATGCTTTAGCTTCTAAATCAACAGTTGACAAACCAGAGGATTGAATCGAAAAAGCTAAAATGAAGGGGAGGAAGAAGAAGAAAGATGGAGATCTCACCACCATTCTCATTTTCATGGCATGCAAAACTTCACTCAATTTGCTTGAGTAATTGCTTGAGATTGGGTTTGACATTTATAGAGTTTTGGTGGAGGAAGTGTGGACCACAGAATCAGTCTCTCTCAAGTAAGAGGTAATCATACTCTCTCCTGCCGCTAGAGGGTCTCATCGTCATTTGGTGAAAGACTTTGACGACCATTGCAATGCTTAGCTACAGGAGTCATTGGCTTTGGAAGTCTTGTTTTTCGTAGTCATTGGCTTTGGGTTTGGCTTTTTGTAGAAATAGGAGATGAAGTCTTACTTTTTGTCGTCCATTCCATTTTTTCTTATGATGCGACTTCTCCGTCTTTGCACCATCCCCAACTTCACGCAAACGTCTTTTTTCTCTCTCTCTTTAACAGTTTAACCTCATAAAGAATTTCTCACTCTCTCTCTCTCTTTATCTTTTCCCTCTCTCTCTAAGTTATAACGCAAACCCACGCAAACTCAACACAAAATTGGGGACAAAACGAAAGACCGGCGCGTGTAAATACTGCATATATATATATATATATGAACCATACTGTATATCCGCTAAAATCTAACGGTTTCGTAATTTATTTGGGGTAAAACAGGCAAGTAGAAAAAGTGAAAACTCATGGGAGTTAGAGGCGGTGCAAATTTAGTAGGAGGGATTGAGGGAAAGCAAATGGCAGCAAAATAAAAAAGAGGGAAACAATAAAGTTGATGGAAGGCTCCAACCCAAGAATTCATATCCTTTTTCCACGAGTCTATAAATTTGGAAACGGAGTCGTGAACTCAGCACAAGCTAATTCAATAGCATTTTCTTTGTAATAGGGTTTTTAATAATAGTAATAAGAATTTTATTTGTAAAAAAAATAATAGTAAGAAATTTAATGTTTTCTAGTAGTTTAAAAAGGTTTGGGAAGTATTTTGGTCATAAATATTTATTTTTATATTTTTTCATCCTTTTGTACATTTGGGCACAAATTAATTTTTCAAAATCGTACTATTTAAATCTCTTTTAAATGTATTTTGTTTCATTATATTTTAAAAATATTTTTCATATGTTTTGGAATTTTTAGATATTTGATTATTCTTTTTAAACCTTTTTGGACTGGTGTCCGATTAGGGCAAGTTAACCAGACCAATTGTGGATTACTCGAACCCGGTTCATGGCCAAGTTTTAAGGCCGGTTGGTGCGTGGGCCCAATTACAAGAACACTTTTTTCTTTAATAAAACTCTTAATTCATACGCTCACTCTTTCTCTTTCTACGACGCTTATTTTCATTTAAAACTACCCACTTTATTGAACTTGGCCCTCTATTCTCTTTCACTAAACCTCACCCACCCCTTTTATCTCTCTCTCTCTAAAGTCTAAACCGGTGTTAGAAACCATGACTCGGGGGTGGAACTAAACTATGGGCTAAGCCCCAGTAGCCAAGTATGAGTCGAACAGGGTCTCGCAAGGTTAAAAAGTATTAAAAATAAAATATAGAAAAAAAAATTCTCAAAAGTATGCTTAAAGTAAAACTAGACAAAACACGTCTAAATGAAATTACAAAAGTAGTAAAAAAAATCAATTTTGAAAAAATCAATTTTGAAAAAATCAACTTTTGTTAAGGGATATTTTAAAAATCATCGAAAACAAAAGTAAGAATATAAAAATAAACATTCATATCCAAAACACATTCCAATTTTTTGCCAACATTATAGAAAACACAGAGAGATATATTATGAATAAATTTTTTATTTATATAAATTTGAATTTTTTAATATCTCAATTTGGTGTAAATAGTTCTTAGAACTTTCTCAAAATCTATTTTTATATCTAATTATTAAATTTTAAACTCTAAAAATGGTTAAAATCAAGTAGATCTATAAACTTATGAAAATGTTGAAAATTGATGGTCTGGATAATATGTTGCAAAATGTACTATTTTTTAGACTCAATATTTTTTTTTTCATATTCATACATCTCGATGTCGAAATGATCAATTCGAGAGTTTTTCAACATAGAAACAATCTTTTCCGGTGAATTTTTGAGGTGCGTCTTTAATTCTATATTTTAAGGTTGCAATCTTATGGAAACTTTTTCCATTACAAATATGCAAATAGGCATAGATATGTTTCTATAAGTTTTTTAAATTCTCGAACTTCGTGACTCACATCAAGCTATTCAATTTGACATGAGTGAGAATGATTGTGACCTTCATATATAAAAAATAAATGGTCTCTTGTAGACAATCCCATTGAAAGTAAACAAAGAGAAATAAGTAAAATGTTTTTGTCTTTTTTTTACCTTTTTGGGAAACATGACCTTGAAAAAAAGATTTTCTACAAAGAGGACATTTATCTTTTATACATTGGAGACCGCAATCATTAGTGTCTCTTAAATTTCAAAATGAGCGGTTATAAGAGTGTTATTCAATAAACATAAAATTTAAAAAAAAAAAAAAAAAAATTTCGAGACTTCGCGACTCACCCCAAGTCATCCAATTTGACGTATTCCCAACCCATACCCTACCATTTCCCAACCCTACCTATTCCCCTTTTTTCTTCCAGGCGTCAATATGACCCATCCACAAGACTTCAGGATTTCTACACAACCAAACAAAAGCCTATGTTGCAATCACAAGACTTGCGATGTTACTCGTTCACCTGGTTTTCTAGAGACACAGAGGGATCAAATCATCACAAAGCACGAAGAGAGAAATAGAGGGAGAGAGTCATCAGTCATCACAAAAAGACGTTTTTCACATAAGTGAAAACTCATGGGAGCTTGAGGCAATGAAAATTCAGTAGGAAAGATTGAGAGAAAAACAAGTAGTTAAAAAAAAAAAAAACCTCTTCAAAACAACCTCTTCTAAAACCTAATTTTTTTTTTTTTTTGTTATTTTCGTTTACATATATCTTGATGTCAAGATGATTGAGAATATTTAGACATCAAAACAACCACTTCTAATGAATTACATTTATGCTAACCTTTTGTGGGTTTTTATTTTTTCACAAAATACCCCCTGGAAACTAGTTCTGAATTATTATTATTATTATTTTTGGAAAATTTTATGGTTGTATCCTCTACAATTCTATTATTAAAAATTCACTCTTGGTGGAAAATTTTATGCTTGTATCTTTCCCAATTTATGTTATTAAAAAATTCACACCTCGCCTCACCCCCAACTCAAAAAAAAGAAATAGCTTTTTTTACAGGCACACCCTTTTTCTGCCTTTTTTTTATTTATTTTTCAATTTGTTAGTACTTTGGATTTTTGAGATCCTAAATCACAAAGTTATTTTATGACTTTGGATCTTGAAAATCCAAAGTTAGGATTTTGTCTCAAACTTTATTTCTTTTTTTAATTTGATAGGTCCTAGAATCTTCAAGATTCAAAGTCACCCTGACTTTCATGTATATAGGACATAACTCCAGATTTTTAAAATCTGAAGTTATAGGTGACTTTGGTAGTGAAGGTCCGAAGTAATGGCAGAAATGGGGCATGATCCAAAGTCATAAAATGATTATCAATCATGAACCATTTCAAAATTTCAAATTCCAAATCCTCTCTCTCTCAATAACCTTTTAGGAATTTCAAGTTCCGAACTAGTTTAAGAAACATCTCGTTTCATAACTTGGAGTTTCAAAATGGGTAATAAACAATGTAATAAAAGGAGTCACAATAAAATATGAAATATTAGATATAGTTATTTTTATGTTTATACGATAGACATTGGGGTCCAAATTCTTTTGAGCTAGGCCAGTGCCCAGCCAGGACGCAATTTCTTTCCACAAGCAAAGCCCAACCCCAGCTCAAAATCCTTGGCTGAACCGAGCCCGGCCCGGACCAGCCCAGCCCAGCCCAGCCCAGCCATGCCAAGGTACTATGTAGAGTAGAACACTTAAGTGCCGAGCAATGGAGTGAGAGGTGGGGAAATGAGGTTCTTGCCAAACGGCACCTAAAACATGAAATCAATATGTGTGTATGAATTAGAAGGGAGCCTGATATTGTATGATGCTTGTATCATGTCATCTACACCATCCATTCTCACAATAGATGCTGGAGATTCCATTTGAGTGGACAATTGTATCCTTGAGTCAAAGAGCAGCTCATCTACAACGTGAGTAGTGAGTATGGATGGTGGGGATGACGTGTATCATATTTTCGCGTATTAAACACTCATAATACATTTTCCTTTAAAAAGAAAAATAGAAAGAAGAAAAACATGTTTATTTACTAATCTAGACTTAGTGACCACGTTTAGACCACTACGATTTGATATCCAAACTGCATCAATCTTACAAACTGCACCAAACCATGGTGGACCCATGTCCCACTCTGCCTAGTCATGACGATTACCGTTGTTGAGAACATTGAAATCAATATTATTATTATTTTTTTGATATGTTAACGGTGGGAATGGAGGGTAGGAAGTTATACGTAGTCGGTTTTTTCCCCTTTTTTTTTTTTTTTAGTATTTTTCATGGAAACGGAAGTTTCTAGGACAAAGATAGTGAGGAGACCAAGACTTAGGGATTCATGCACATAAAAAGTACCAACCATTATACTCCCCTAACATGCCCAAACTTTTATATTGCTTAGAAGGGCACAACCATTAAATAGAGTGCTGTATAGCGTACTCTCGAGGGAGCATACTATATGATTACTCTCTCGTGTATAAGACTTGTTGGGGGATGATTTTTTAGATATAAAATTTAGGGATCCACTTTATAATTAGAAAATTAATATTTTCTAATTAAAAAATAAATTTCGAGCCACTAAACATTTAGATCTGACCATACAACAATTAAATGGCCTTTGTTTATTCTAAGGACAATTTTTTTCAAGCACCGACAAGTGCAGTTGCATTCCCTTTTTTTATTTTTTCCTTTTTTCCTCCACTAGGTTGAGAAAGTTGTATCTTCAAATTTTAGGGTCCTAAAAATAAGTCGAAATTGGGTATGACCTTATGAATCGAATTAGATATGCTCCTGCAGGAGCATATAATGTTTTGCTTTTAATGTGAGACCTTTTGCTGCATAAAAGGGGTAATGGCAACATGGGAAGCATGATTCAAACACGACCCTTGGGAATATATTATCTAATCATATAAAGTCATACTAATAATATATAAAGGGTGTAGTTGGCATACGGATGCATCCGTAGCTGTAGAGGTAAGGTGTACCTTCAAATTTTGTCATCCAATATGATTTTGATGTAAAATGTTATTAGGATTATATCAAAATCTATTTTTATTTCTAATTATAAAATTTTAAATTTCAAAAATAGTTAAAATCAAGTAGTTCTTTAAACATATGAAAATAGACGGTGTAGATAATATTTTGTAAAATACACTATTTTTTTTACTTCAAATCTTTTTATTTTTCATAGTCATACATCTCGATGTCGAGATGATCAATCAAAGGGTTTTTCAACATTAAAACTATCTTTTTCGATAGACTTTTGAGGTGCATCCGTAGCTATAAAGGTAAGGTTGCAACCTTATATAAATTTTTTCCATATATATAAATCACAAACTTGCATAAATATATATTAGATATAATTAATCAATTAATCTTAGTTAAAAAGAGATCCATAAAATTTGAGTATATGTACTCATATTCCCAAAACGTTTTGTAATTATTGGGAATTCCAATGATTAGACACGTCTTCTCAAATAGGAATTTCCAACTAAGAGCCTGGGTCTCTCGATGTACTTATTTATTCTTTTTTTTTTTGTTAGGATACTTGAGTCCTAATTGGTTCATTTTTGATCCCGCAGGTGAAAATGTACAGTTGTTCCCACATGGGATTTGTTCAAAATCTTTCAAAGTTGTTTTTATTCATATCAAGGAATCAATTTGAAAAGATTATTCTAAGTTTTTCTTTTTGGTTTGAACTCCATCATTGCAGGTCTGAGGCCTGGATGAGAAATGGCGACGGTTGTGTTAGAGTAGCAGCCAACATAAATTTTTTGCTACATTCGTATCATGAATAGCCCGCCAAATAGTTAAATAAAGTTTGCATAATGATAATAATTCTAAATTCTTGTGCAGTTATGTCAATTTCCACTCTAAATGTGTTTGTAGCTCAAAATTGCCCTCAAAGCTCATCCTTAGATTGACTCTGGACTAGACATTTGGTGAGTAATTTGTTCTAGTTTTGTATAATTAAACTAAGATTTCTAGAACCCTACTCAATGTTTCCTTATTTTTATTTTTTATATGGAAGATTTTTAGAACTCAAATCAAATTATCTTTCGTGATATTTCTTTGGATGCAAAGTTCTTATGTGTTTTTCAATGCTAGACCATGTATTGTAGGTGGTCCGGCATGGCCTCACCTATTATTGAAATTTGACATTAGAGAGAGAAATTAGCAAGCCCATCATACGTGACCAAGCATTACCCAAACTGACCAAAAGCCCCTCTAGACCACCAATTAATAAATCACAAAAACCTTGGAAAAATATAAGAACCAAATGGAATAGGCGTATCCTCAGCTATGCTGTGAGAGACCAACTCCCATCGTTCTAGGAAAGTGCTACTCGGTGGAAAGATTTTATGTTCCTGCAAGATCATATTATGCATTCATTCTCTTGAGTAAAATACCATCTGGGATCATTCCCAGGACCTAAGTATCGTGGATGTAACCCTATCAAACTAATGATCTATCTTAAAATTAAAACAAGAATCATGCACTTTATATACACTTAAATGACCCTAGATAGCGTTTAGCCTAGGGATAAATATACAAAACTCTTCCACCGGAGCATAGAATTTTTTGAAAAATGTATTCCAAAACAATAAAAATTGAACATTAAATTACAAATTGGACCTAATTCGACATGAGATTGTTTTTTTTTTTTTGCTGCTTACATATCGTGTATAAGTGTTTTCCTTTTTTTATCTAAAATTGATCGCTAGGTTTGAAACCCTAATTCATTATCTAGTCCAATACCGAGTCAATTTTTTTTCCAAACGTTTTAGGTCCTTGGCATCAAAAGGATCATTGAGAGGCCATTAGAAGCTTGATAAGACCATTAGATGTCAGAATGGATGGCTTGGGGTGTGCCATAGGGTTTGATAATATTTTTATTTTGTACTGTAAGTCTAGTAGACACACCCACAACCACCCCATTTAAAATTTGAAGGACGATACTAATTGTGACGTTTTTGTACTAAAAGTAAGTAGTCTCTTCTTATAGACCTTTATTGTGAGAATGAATCTCTTATGCATGCTCCGGCGGGAGCACAAAATCTTTTGGCAAACGTACTTTTCCCACATACCAAGAGATTCAATGAACTTAAGGCACAAGGATATTAGTGCCATATACTAAAAAAACAAGGACAATGAGCTCTTCCCAAACGAATGAATGCTTACCCCTTTTCCCTCCTAAAATATTAAAAATCGGGTGTGGTTGTCTATAGAGGCTAGGCTCTAAACAATCAAATTCAGACTACCCTAAACTAGAGTCGAGAAATGTGGTTTTCTAACATAACTGGAGTCGAGAAATGTGGTTTTAATGTTACAAATCTTTATGATAGCGTTAATGCATATTTTCATTTTTATTTATAAAACTTTGGAAATCTTGAAAATTGACGGTTTAAAAATGCCTTATAAAATACACTATTTCCAAAACTCGAAATCGATTTTTTTTTCTCATGTCCATCTCGATGTTGAGATGATCAATTTCAGGATATTTGGGCATCAAAACAACCTCTTCTAGTGAAATTTTTGATGTAAGCTCTAATTTGATTGTTTAGATCCTCGGTTCTATATAAATTTTTCCATTTAAAAATTAAGAAGAATAAAAATAATGAAAAATATAGTTGATGAAATAGCATAGAATAACTGATCTTTTACTCGATATGAAAACCAAAAGCTCTGCAAATTAGACTGCAAAAGGCCCATGCTTTTCTCTCTGTCTATCTGCAAATTCATGGAATAAAAACTTCATTCTCTCTCTCTCTACAAAAGAAAGTCAAGCTCTCAAAAGAAATTCAAGCTCTCTAAACGGCTACTTCCCCTGTTTCAAGACCGTTGCCATCATCATCTCCAAGAGAAAGAAAGGGAGAGAAAAGTGTTGGAGAGAAGGAAAATCAGAGGGGAAAACAGAGGCCAACGGCTACATTTCATGTGTTTTTTAAACCATGAGCATGGAAGAAAAGATTAAAGTGAAAAAGTTGCAGGAGAAGCAAGGGAGAGCGAGAGGAAAAGCGTGACAGTGGTGGTAGTTCAAATTCAAAATCTGAAAGAAAAGGTATGGTAGCTTTATGCAATGGTGGAATTTCTAGAATTTGTTATCGGCTTTAATGATTTTAGAGAGAGAAAGGAGATTGGGTTTCGAAAATTTTGAGGGTTGAAGTTCTTGGGGTGTCTTAGAAGGAGAGGAGGTTGGGAAAGAAGAATTGTGGGTTGCCTCTCTCTCTCTCCGCAAATTTTGATTTACAAAAGTATTTGTAACCCAATTTGTATCTGCTAAGGAACAGAGCATGCAGGATTGAATTTTGAGCAAATGCCACGGTGATACATGCTTTAATTGAAAAATAATTTGCTCGTTTTATGCAGACTGATTTCTCTCAAGATAAAACGTTCAGTGTGTTAGCTTTAATGCCATTTCACAGCATCAATTCAACCATTCTACATTATTGCTTCTTTTCTTTTTTCTTTTTTTAGCTAATTCAGGTTGCTAATTTTCTAAGTTCAATTTTTCTCTTCTATATTTTAATGTAATATGAGTTTTTCTCAGCATGATCCTCTGCAATCTAGATAGGGAAAACAAAAGCAATGGGAAGAATTATAAAGTTCCCTTAAGAAAGAGATAAACCAAACATTAAACCATCATCAGTTTTGAAGTTCTAAAACACTATTTAGTCAATTAGACTCACAAGATTTGCCTGAATCTCTAGAGAGAGAAAACCCAACAATGACGGGACTGAGTTTGAACCTCAAAAAACTTTTTCACTCCATTCACAGGGACTAACACAACCCATGATTTTTTTTTTTGTTTTTTTTTCAGTTCCAGTAAATCGCACCAAGATCAAAGTTTTGAGATGGGCAATTTTTCAACATTAGTAGGCATCGAGGATCACATAGAAAGATCAGTTACAGATAGTGAATTTTCTACATTGAGCATTAGAACAATGGAATTCAGCAGGACGAGCTCTGAAACTTCAATATCTTCCGATACTAATTATGAAAATTCTACCCCCGAAGAGTCACCGCATTCTCTCCCCCTGGTCAGTAGGCCACAGACCCAAAGTCGAGGGGCATTAGTAAAATTGGGGATCAAAAGGCATACCCAAGTTCTAGATCATAAGTCAGAAGATCATGAAGCCAGTAAATCAGGTCTCTCTCTCTCCCTCAAAGCATAGATATATCCATGAGAAAGAGAGGTTTACAATTATCTTCCTAGTTTGGAATTTATTTTAAACAGGAAATTTCCATAACCAATTACTAATCTATGGCTAGTTATCTTTGTAACTATATATTTCAGGTCTTGATATCATGAAAGAAAAATTCTCAAAGCTGTTGTTGGGTGAGGATATGTCTGGGAGTGGAAAAGGGGTATCCACTGCAGTTGCAATCTCAAATGCCATTACAAATCTCTATGGTATGTACTCTCTCTCACTCTCTCTCTCTCTCTCTCTCTCTCTCTCTCTCTCTAACATAGTCCATTTGTTTCTGCAGCTACAATTTTTGGCCAGCTTTGGAAATTAGAACCTCTATCCCCTGGAAAGAAGTCAATGTGGAGGAGAGAGATGGAATGCCTTCTCTCAGTCTGTGAATACATAGTTGAGTTCATCCCTGCCTGGCAAACCTTCCTGGATGGGAGTAGGCAAGAGGTTCAGATAGATAACTCTTTTTCTTGCTTTGATTATAAACTACTCAGTTTCAGTTACAGCATCTGTCAATTTTGCTTATTTTTAGTATAAAAGACTTAAAAGAGTTTTAATACATAACTATCTGTCATGCTTGTTTTGATTAAAAATGACTGGAGTTTTGTGTTTGGGATGGTTGTGGTCTCAGGTGATGACAAGCAGACCAAGAACCGACATTTACATCAATCTTCCTGCATTACAAAAGCTCGATGCCATGCTACTCGTAAGATTTGCAGGCCCCCATCCTTCTCTCTCTCTATCTCTATGTCAAATGCTATTCGGGCCTGCCTTCCTTTCTTTTTTCTAAGGATGCAATAGAGCTGACCTCTCTCTCTCTCACTCTCTCTCTCTCTCTCTCTCTCTCTCTCTCTCTCTCCACAGGAAATCTTGGACAGTTTTAGCAGCAGTGCAGATTTCTGGTATGCAGACCAAGGACATGGCTCATCAGAGTCAGAGGATTCAGGGTGTTTTCAAAGGTTGGATGATAAGTGGTGGCTTCCTGTACCGTGTGTCCCTCGAAATGGTCTCTCTGATAAATCAAGGAAGCATTTGCAACACAAGCGCGAATGTGCAAACCAGATTCTCAAAGCAGCCATGGCCATAAACAGTAGTATTCTGGCTGAGATGGAGGTCCCAGAATCATACCTTGAAACTCTTCCTAAGGTCAACACCTCTCTCTCTCTCTCTCTCTCTCTCTCTCTCTCAAAAAAAAAAAAAAAAAAAAGAAAACACATGACCATGAAAATGTTTCATGCAGACTGGGAGAGCCAGTCTTGGCGATGCTATCCACCGGTACATAACTAATTCAGAGCAGTTCTCCTCAGACTATCTCTTAGACTGTCTTCATATATCATCAGAGCACGAAGCTCTCGAATTGGCTGATCGATTCGAGGCAGCAATCTATGTATGGAAACGAAAATGTGCGCACAATTCAAAATCCTCGTGGGATATGGTCAAAGACTTGATGGTGGATGGAGAGAAGATAGAAATGCTGGTGAAGAGAACTGAAAGCCTATTGTCAAACTTGAAGCTTAGGTTTCCTGAACTTTCTCAGACAACCTTGGACACGAGCAAAATACAATATAACAAGGTATGTAATGTCTTATTAGCTCACAAAAAAATGTCTTATTAGCTCACAACTTTGCTTAACCTTGTGTCAAGTTTTGCTAAATACATTATGATGAAAAGATTGGTTTAATTTGAGTTTCTTTTTTTTATACTGTTAACATTGTGTTAAAGGAAGAGTTTATGCATACTACAAAAAACCCCATAATTGTTGACATTGAACTTTTAAGGTGCGTTTTTATTTATTCAAGACGCAGCCCTGAGGCAAAGTTCGTTCAACAATTTTAACATCTTTCACAAAATATTCGGTTAACTTGCAACTTTTGAGGTCATCTGTTTTTTCTTTTTTTTGTATTAAACTATCCCTGAACCTAAGTTTTCTTAATCTCTTGCCATTAAAATATTAGGTTAATTTGTAATTTTTGAGATGGTTTTAGCTCATCTTTGAATATTTATGACCCTAACTCAGACTTTTCAGAGTATGAAAATGGTGGGACAACTACTTTTGAAGTTCTCGAAGAAATTTCAATTTTGTGCAACTTTTGGAAAAATTTGGCTAATTGGTAACTTTGACGCTTGGACTTTGTTCATCTGAAATTTCTCCATAGTTCAACTTAGACTATCAGAACATGTCAAGCATGGATAATTTGCAAATTTTGAGATGGTTCTTTTAACAAATTTGTACCCCTCTGAAGACCATGCTTATTTCAAGTGTGGTGCAAACCATTTTGTTGAGTTCTGGCAAAATATTGCCATTTTTCTGCAATTTTTACTTTTTGATTAATAACCAATTTTGATGGTGTAGTGTAGTTAAAAATCCCTCTAAAAAGGCATAGGGTGTGTTTGATTGTAACACTAAACGTGTTTAATTCTATTTTTGTCTCTGTCCACTATTGAAATCTCCTTATCTCAAAAATCTTACTGCTACAAAATCCGTTTGACCTAAATGATCAAAATATTGTTTTGCTAGGCAATAATACACCAGGATGATCAAAACAAACACAGGCTTACTTATCTATCTACATTGTGCAGGATATTGGACAATCAATACTGGAGAGCTACTCTAGAGTGTTGGAGAGTTTGGCATTCAACATTGTTGCAAGAATAGATGATGTGCTTCGTGTTGATGACTTGACAAGAAACCTTAACTCCTCAGAGCATTCGCCAATTAACAGAAGAGTTTCAAATGTGGGTCAATTTCAATTATCCTAAATATCCATAATTTGGTAGAGATATCTACTCAGATGAGAACAAATCAAACTGGAAAATGAGAAGTTATAATCAACACTTCATAGGAGTCCATGACGCAACCAGAAGATTTCTAGCAGTCATTGAATTGATGACACAATGAAAGGAGACATGGGTCGTGCTATCTCATCACCATGGTCAGTTCTTAACCTTTATCCCTGACACAGAGAACCCAGAGTATAGCAGTTGTATTTCTATATAGAAGTTGTAGTACATGACTACTGTGGGCTGTCTTCTCTTCCGATTTCGAGTTCTAGTAATGTGCAGAGAGGAATCTACATGATCATTGATGGATGTGCTCATCGTCTTAGTGCACAAGATACTAAAATCCATTAGTACCAATCAGCTCTTCAAAAATATATCATAGCATCAGTTAGAAGGATACCAGAGCTCATATAAGATACAAATACAAGCACATATTTTGCAAACTCCTACCTACTGAAATCTTCCTAGCAGAGAGTGATACACGTGCGTAAAGTCTACCGGCCAACTAGGGTCATACTATTACCCAGCTAGGTTAGTCATCTTAATTTATTAACTAGGGTGGCTAGGGCTAAGATGGCTATCTTTGTAACTGACGCCAAATACTGCTTCTTAACAAAGTAAGCAGTTCAGTTTATTCAACTTCTTATCAAAAAGAACACACAAAAAGTTAGAAAGGGTCTGATCAAATTAGTCATAGAGTTTTTGAAGCACAAAGAGTTGCCAAAAGGAAATAGAGGTCACGAATATTCACCAAAAGAGAATAATCATCAAGCTCTATGAAAAGGGACGTGTACCAGCCTAATTGGCATGGTAAAAGGGATGAATCAAAAATCCTGATTGTCAAACCAAAAAAAGAAAAAGGATATTTCAAGAACATAAGCAAACCAGCTTAACTCCTACCAATAATTCAACACTACAATCACATTTGACAATGTTGCTTCTAAAAGGTCAAGGAATATCACATAATGTGATTCTCCTAAGTGAAACAGCATCAAATATCACAGTCGACATAAACAAAATCATAAAACCCACAATAAAAATATAAAAAACGGATAGTGCATTTTATGCGAAGACAAAAAAAATACCTTGATTCCAACTCTCCCTCTTATAGTATTAATAAGTCAAATTTTAAACACAATCTACACAAAAACCATATACAAAAAATTTATGATAGCTCAGATTGGGGGATTGTTTGGGTCTGAGTAGACAGTTTGGCCAAAGAACAGGAAGATCTAAATGCTTCAATTTGTGACTGGCATTTTAGACGATCCCCATGATTTTCCTCCAAGCATTTCTTTAAAGCTTCAACATCACAAGGAGACATTTTCTTCAGACTGTTCATAGCATTTTCATCCATGATCAACCTGATTTCAACAAGAAATTTAAAAATATCAACGTATAGCAAGGGGAGTGACTTCATGACAGTTTTCCCTAATAACTGAAACTTCTCCTTCAAAAACCATGTTAGGCAAAGAAAAAATGGATTTTTTTTAAGATGCGCTCTTTACAATCTAATGAACAATCTAAAAACTTCAAAATGCCCCACAAAAAACGGATTCTTTTTAAGGCAATAAATGCAGACGGTCCATTTGATAGAACAGTTAGATCTAGACTAAGGGATTCTTTTCTTTTTTTGCCCCTAATTTTATACATGACCTCAACATCCTTTAATGAACAATTTTAAGAATAAAAATAAAAGAAAAAAAAATGATTTTGATCTATTATAGGTTCGCATCTAAATGTCCACATGCTTCATTTGGACCTTTTCTAGGCTAGAAAGTCAATTTTTTCCCTATCATTGGAATGAAGATATTGTGTGTTCAAAACTTGGGGTTATAGAAATTCATTTATATATATGGTTTTATTGAAGAAGAGGTTTCATTATATTACTAAGAAACCCTTTGAATAATAAATTCCCTATTGTAACCTACAATTAGCAAGAATCAACATATAAAAGTGGCATACATTTATAATGATCTCCTCATTTCTAGCTTACTTGGTAGAGTTTTGGTTCCCAAACACAAAATCCAACATAACTCATAACTTCATATCTTTGTGAAGAAATTTTTTCCAATGAAATATCCTTCCTCCTTTGGTTCAAATTATAGAAATATCAAATTCCAAAACACACAAGAAGAATGAGATGGAGAAAGGAACATATTTCTTATAACAATGCCGCAAAAAAATGAATCCTATCATGCCTTTAAAGCTTCCGAGAAAAGATCTGCATTTTCAAATACAATATTTTTCCCATTATCCTGAATTCCCAATAATTTGTGTATAAATGATCAATGGAAAATAGAGACTGAAATTCTTCAATGCAGATTCAATCTCTCCCTCTCCCCCTCTATTCAAAATGAAGGCAAGCAAACCAATCGTACTAATAGTATTGAATTTCCAGGAATAATATCTGAAATCTGTTTTCCCATCAAATTTGAGTTTGACCTTCAATTTCATGGGCAGAAACCAGGACAAAAATGAAAAGGCAAATTCTGAAAGTAACTAAGAGAACCAGTCAAGTTTAAGATTCAGGAGAATTGATTTTCATCTTCACATCATTAGCTAAAAGCCCAAAAACATATGATATGCATCAAAGAGAAAACCAACGAGTACGATATTAAAAAATAGCCCCAAATATATGATATTCATCAAAAAGAGCACAAAAATTATAAATAGAATACAGATTCGGTCTAATCCCGCATGGAAAAGTATCAGCAGACATCCAGAACAATCCGCACAATAAAATTCGAAGAGAGCGAGAGCGAGAGAGAGAGAGTGGGCTCACTGTTTTCTTCGATGAATTCGAGTGCAACCCAAACCTAGAAAGTAAAAGAAATCTACCCTCTTGACCTGCTCAGCAGATATCAATGCCCGAGGAAAAGAAAAAAAGTTGGAATGTCTGTTTAGGAAAACTGTTTCATGCGCCCTGGACTGTATTTCTACAATATGCGGTCCAGGTGTATGGATCATCCATTTTAAAGATGGATGCAAATGGGTGGTCCATCTAAAAACAAGTGTAACTAATGACCCAAATGTCTTTTTAATATAATTATTATTTTTAGTTTTCAAAAAAAAAATCATATTCATGATCTCCACGTTAAAGATTATATATTCTCTAAAATTAAGATCAGATTATATTTATTGCCCAGCCCGTATTTCTACAATATGCACGCTTTCTACATAGAAACCATATCCATCAATTCATGACACCGTTTATATGAGTCCATGTAGAAATGAGTCGCATCTTAAAAAGCTATTTTTGAGACAGATTTTGGGACTTAATTTTTAAAGAAATGTAATTTATAACATGGAGATCATGACAATGAAAAAATAAATAAATTTTAAAAATTAAAAATAATAATTCTATTCAAAAAACATTTAGACCGATAGTTTCAATTGTTTTTAGATGGACCACCTATTTACGTCCATCTTTAGATGGATGCTTTATACCTCAAGGATGCAAATGTAGAAATGTGGTCCCCGCAGCATGAAACAATTTTCTAACAGTTTAAATCTACCCTCAAATAATCATTTTGATCGTCATTCATCGTTATCAAAGCCTTTTCTCAATGGATTGGATCCTACACGAGGTTCTACTCAATTAAAGGCTGAGGTCCTATCTATTTCTCATTACTTTCAATCATGTTTTATTTCTCGTTACTTTCAATCATGCTCTTTTGAGCCTATCCCTATGTCTTTATTCGCTTTCCACTTGAAGTAATTCACATCTTAAGACTCGTAAGTCTACTTTACATATGGCTAGCCACCTAAGTCTACTTCTTTTCATCTTATCATTTATTGGTGTCACACCTAAATTCTCTCAAATATATTTATTTTGAATTCTATGTCTTGCCACTCTTTAGATATTAAAATTTTTCAAGGGTAATCTCGATCAAAATAAGCATGCAAATGTGGATTAATCTGTGCTATTCATTTTTTATACAAGGTCACAATTAGTATTAATCTCCTAATTATTAAAATGCGTCATAATTTTTCTAAAAAAATATTTTGGACTTTGTGCCTAACTAATAAAATAACCCCGACTATAGACAATGATGATTTGTGAAGTTTTTGTATAAAAAATAATTAGTTTTATCGCATATATTTCTATAATATAATTTTATTGTTAACCATGAAATTCTTATGCCAAAAAAACATAGCAAGGACAATATAGCGTCCACATGATATGAACGGTTGAAGGGTTCTGAGATTGAACCTAGTATTATCCGGGTGTCCAAAAAGAGTTTCATATTTTATTTTTATTTTAAAATAATAATTATATAGAATTTGGGATATAGATGTATTTTATATAATGCATAAAATAAAAGTAATAAAAAATATTTTAAAGCAAGATACCCCTAAAACAATTTAATGGTAGTTTGGTCAGCCTTTTTGTTCAAAATATTTTTTATTTTATTTGGCTTACCATAAAAACAAACATCTATAATAATATTTTGGGAAGATTAAAACTTTAACTATGGGATCCGCTTTAGAGTTTTTAAGTTAGATCGGTTTTGATTAGACTAAACTACTAACCGGTTTGGTGAACGATCACTGCAAAATTTGACATTTTATCTAACATCCTAGGGCGTGATTTTTTCAAGTAAAATACTTATTCCAATTGTTTCTTTTTAGATTGGTCCAGTCGTATCATCATCAACATCATCATCCTCAAAACATTTTCCCAATAATTTGAAAAACAAGAATACTAGTTTGTCATTCTACTCTATTAAAACCATACCAAATTTGGAAAACATGAATACTAATCTGTCGATCTGCTTTATTAAGAACCATACCTTCGGTGATACGGTCGCATCACATCTCCGATATTTAAAGTCCTAAAAATACTTCGAGTTTCACTCCAAGAAGCAACTGTGGACCATATAATCTCGGTAGTATCAAGTAGTAATATTATACGCCAGTGCGAACCAAGTTCATTCAATCCTTGCAAACGACCCACTTGCAACGATTTTCTGAAACGGAAATTTTGGGATTAGATTCAGATGAATATTTTCAAAATAAAAAGGCTCTTGAATGGAGAATTCGGTGCACCCTCGGATCAAAATCCCTGCCATTGAAGTTATTGTTTATTTCATTCAGAATCATATAAGAAAGAAAATTACAATTAAAGTTGAACCAAAATGGTTCAAGATTCCAACAGGAAACTGAAGATAGAATTTGGGGATCATAAAAAGAATTGTTGAATTACTCATTTGCTTTCTTTTATGGGAAAGCATCACCAGTCAATTATAAAATCTCAACTCCCCAACTTCCTCTTTGAAATTGATACACAAACAACAGTAAGTCAATAAGATGAAAGTGTAAAACAGAAAAGGGGAAAAATATTTGATCAGGTGGATGTTAAGAACAACATGCCCTAACAACTAAAACAAACTCAATAGAAATCCTCATTCCATCAAAAAGCAATAAATTATTTCACAAAATAAAACAAAACTCGACAAGCCATCTATCTCATCCCATAAATGGAATTGCCTTGCCAGCGGTTGCTAGCTCTTTCAGACTTGACCATGATTTCCTCCTCCGCTTCCGTGAATTTCCAGTCGAAGCATTCGATCCAGACCCACTCTCCATTGAGGAAACACAAACTGGTTTTCCTAATGGAGTTGCCATGGTCTTTAACATGGGAGAGTCGATAATGGCCTCAGCTCTCTCTACAAAGCCAGATTTCCCATCTGTTATCGGTTTCGTGCCAGCTTTTTTGACAGGGTTTTGCTGTGGTTCTCCAGTGCTGGGCTCTTTTACTCTCTCTTGATTTTGTTTTGCGTTGCTGGATTCTCTTTTGCTCTCTTGCATGTATTTGTCATTTCCCACCAAATTGACAATATTATCATCTGTTTTCAATATCCGTCCATATTTTTCTATTGGGTTTTCAGTACCCATTTCTCTTTCTATCTCATGATTGGGTATCCCACCCTCGATTTCTTCTTCTCCTTCTCTTCCTACCTCAAGATCAGGTCTTTGGGCAAAAAGTGCCTTCACGTGACCCCGAGGCGTTCCTCTTCTTATGTTCCTGTAGAAGCAAAAAGAACAAATGTATATGACATTGTTTTGTGGGGCAGAGCCAGGCTTGGCACGGCGCTTTTTGCTTCTATTTCTTTCTACTCGAACAGTGCAGTTAAAACCAGGCTGAAGAATGGTTTTGCATCTATGAAGACATCAAAAGAGGAAGGGAAAATTAGAAACACTTGAGATGGACACTTCTGAAAGGGGGGGAGAGAGAGAGAGAGAGAAACCCCAAGCATACAGAATCAAGGCCAGACAAAAATCCTAAAGTACATCCAAAATGTCATAATTAGATGGTAACAACATGACTAAAAACAAGCACTAACTATGGTCAGAACTAGCACATAAATAATAAATTCGTTATTGTAAAGGAAGACCAATCATAGGGATGTAGAAGTATGAAAATTAATGATAGGCTGTAAAACTAAGAAACAAATTCATTATGCAGAGCAGTGAAATTTGTTCATAAACTAAATAAAATATTTTACATAAACCCTCTTTCAAGGCTGCACAAAGCTTTGATGTTTGCATAACCTTCCATCACTGAATCCTTACTGAACTTCTAAGTTCTATCCACTCTCCACAAGACCAAATCAACTATTCTCAACCTCCCCTTGCACCTCATATGTGTGCCTGTGTGTTTATGGCTGTCCCTGAAACCCAAGTGGTGCTAGGCCACTATTTCTCCACCTTTGTGCTCTCCCATCCCAAACCTTCGCAAGAATAATAGCCCACAGATTATTTCAAGATCAGTGTAACTCATGAAGATTTAGACCTCAAAATTAAAAATTATGACCAAAATTTGGAGGAATGGAGCAAAACTCATCCAGTTGATCAACCAAACCTTTAAAGGAAATGGAAGAATGTTGAACAGAACAAAGTCCACCCAACAAAACTCGCCAAAATTTAATAAAAAATTTAAGAACGAATTTTGGTAATCAATGTTTTTGAATAATCCTTCAACTTGTACCAACATTTATAGATATTTATATACTATTAAGAAGTATACAATAATCTTCATGACTATGATCTATAGACATAAGGCCACCACCATTCAAATAACCATGTAGCTCACATATCGATCTTAAGCTTAGAAAGTGATACTATCAAGGTAATTGAGAAATTCCCGGAGCACTACTCTTAAAACCAACATTTATTGATTTAATTCTAACAGGGATGCACAATTAACAAGGAGAATATTTGCATCAAAGATAGAAATCGGGCTTGGGTCAAGGCGGTGGTAGCTGGGGTTTTCATAAGACTAGGTGTCAAGTTCCATGCCTATGTAACCTTATATATATATATATATATATATATATATATATATATATATATAGGACGCGGTTAGCATGTGGCCAAGCCTGCACATGTACAAATGTGGGCTTAGCAATAAAGATATTTTTTAAATATAATTTGATCCTAATTTTTAGAGAATATATAATTTTTAACATGGAGATGATGAATATGAAAAAATAAATAAATTTTGAAAACTAAAAATAATAATTATATTAAGAAAACATTTGGACTGTTAGTTACAATTGTTTTTAGATGGACCACCTATTTGCATCCATCTTTAAGATGGATGCTTTATACCTCTGGACTGTATATTGAACAAATGCGGTCCAGCCCGCTGAAACAATTGTTCATATATATATATATATATACACGCATCAAAGGTGATTCATGTATAAAGATGTGCTTGACTATTGGATGGTGTTTTCAATCCAATAACAAAGACAAAATTAACCACAAGAAACCAGTAATCTAAAAATTAAAAATAAAGGACACTGAGAACACAACTCTCAGAGACCAAACGATAGGTTACCTAATGAAAAGACAACAATTTGCAACAAAGAGATTATCAATACAATGCAGCATCAGGCATATCCAAAATCAAAATAAAACAATAACCATTGATTTCAAAGTCACCATGCAGTTGAATTTACTAAAAACAGCAATTAAATTGACCCCTGTATTCATTAGGGCCATTTCTGTACTTTAACATCTTTTATATATTAAGATGAAAGATCGTGTAATCTAGAGCTACACAAAACTTTCCAAGTCTTTCCTTGATAGTAAGGCACCTCTTCTTGAATCCTCCTTGCGAGCTTAATTCTTCACCTATGTGATGCATTCCACGGCACATCCTAGAGATCAAATGTTTACTTTAATGATCTAATATAGTATCGGAGTAGATTTATTGAGTTTCAATTTTGTCTGTTGGTGATCAAACTAGTGTTTCTGGGCAGTCCAGCACTTACTTTCCTGGCTTTCTTCTTCTTTTAGTGCAGGTTTTCTTTGATTATTGTGCTATTAAACTCCAGTTGTGCTTAATAATGGCAGCTGGGAATAAAATATCATTTGTTGTGCCCTGCATACTCAAGGGGAGAAACAATTTCCTCTAGTCATCCATCATGGTTAACCTTTTTAGAGGGTAGAGATTTGTTTGAGATAGTTGATGGGTCTACATCTAGGCCTGTTGATGTGAAAGGTACCTCAAAATGAAGAACTGAATGGCAATATCAAACCTGAAGTCTCCTCTCAGTTAAGTACAACACTACCCCTAATGAACCATAATGAAAAAAATACACCGGAAGCACAATACTAAATTACATTTTTCATTTCCCAAATTACCCTATTGTTTACATTCCGCGTATCTTTTAAGAAAGATCGCCACATGCTTTTTAAGAGTGGTGCATCTACCCAGAATAAGCGGATAGCAAAGAGGGGCAACCATCACTAACAATTCCATAGTTACTTCATACTGATGAAACCAGATAGAAAAGATAATCCAATACTTAAAAGACAAGAAACTAAGCAATTCAATAAATTAAATTCTCTACAACGAAATAAAGGTAATATAACGGATAAATGCCCCACCTTTGGCAAGAAAAGAAAGTTGATTCAATAGGTGGTATCCCAAGGGCCTTTTCATGAGCAGCCAATCTATGTCCTAAGAGAGCGCCCAGAGAAGGTACAGAAGCTTTTCCAGAAAACCATGTAGCCAATCTGTGCAAATGTTGAATTCTCTTCAGAGAATTTAGGTTATGAGTCCCACTAATGTTTGAAGCCTTTTTTCCCTTAATTTCTTCTCTAATTGTTCTTGCATGTGATCCATTCTTACCCATCTCACCAAAATCACAGAGATAGCATTTGAGAGAAAACCAAGAAACCAGTACTCCTACAGAACAATGGAAACATCGAGAGACAATACATTAAAGAGAGCATAAAAATATTAAATACGCAGAAAGGAAGAAAAATGTTATGCCCGTCACTCCAAGGTAATTAATACACAGAGAAACAGGGTAAAGATAAAGAGAATCCACATTTGTAGATTTTTCTTAATATCTTGGATCTCCAAGCATGCATAAAGGGTGAGTGTATAAGGATCTAGAGAAAAGTACACACTCAATCAAAAAGTTCATCAACACTAGCATGGAACTAGTTCCAGTTCTATGAGATAGACGCATTATACAGGTAAACAAGTACTGACTTGGTATGTGAAGAGTTAGGAGATTTATGGTCCCATAGTTTCCCTAAATGAGTAATTCATTTAGCGTAAATAGTCAAGATTGAATTATTTAGAGCCTCGAGTATAGAGCTCTAGAGCAGTTCCTCGAGTTTAACTACGCGCATGTGCAACCTCTAGAACGGTTCCTCCTTAGTTGGATCCTCCTATAGAGCTATTTACAGTTAGGGAGAGAACCACCTACAGTTATACTACTCTTTGCCAAGATGGTGTGGATATTCTTCCTAGGCTTATTGCTTTTCCACTGGGTGATGTCAAGCTTGGTTTTAAACTTCAGTACAAGTGGGGTTTGGAATCCTTCTAGCCAAAAGATATCTCGCTCTAGAGGTTGCACATGAGCATAGTTAAACTTTGGGCGGATTTCAAAAACTGTAGCTAAATTTAAGTAAACAGCAAGTACACTGAGACATTGAATTACAGGCAACAAGAGAAGAGAGAGAGAGAGAGAGAGAGAGAGAGAAGGTGTGCAAAGTGGACAAGGCAGCCTCTTTAGTTTATCACCACAACGACGTGTGTGTGTGTGTGTGTGTGTGTGTGTGTGTGTGTGTGAGAGAGAGAGAGAGAGAGAGAGATGTTTCAATAATCTTATCACAAATAAAAAGAAGAAATTGCTTCTTTTCTTTTATGTTTTCCATTTACAATATAGTATAGAACAGATTACAATAATTGAGGGCATGCTAAAGATAAAAACCAGTCATCAACATAAATTTTCTTTCTTTATTGATAATGGTTCTTGTATTAAAAGATTAAATTAAATAAATCCAAACAACATAACCCATATAGTACAGAGATTGTATTCTTTTTCTTTTTAATATGGCAAATGACAAAACACCCACAAAAAACCTGCTTAAAAAGACAAATAAGCCTGCTTAAAGTTAACAATAATAAAGTTGTCATTCAAATAATGTAGCAACAAATAAATAAATAAATAAAAATATATAATGCCTCAAAACTTAGAAACCTCCTTTTAATAACATAAAAATCAAGACTAAACACATATAGTTTATGAACATCTAATAACACATGTAATTGTTGATAATACTAACAGCTAGCAAGGCATCTAGTCAAGAATAAATATATGTAGCTTATGAACATCTAATAACATAAAAATCAGCATAAAATTAAATAAAAAAGGTAGACCCTCCTTTCATAACATAAAAATCAGTATTAACATTTTTACTCTCTTACGAAGCAAACGAATAAAAATTCTAATATGAATATAGGAAATAACCAGATATGCTAGATTAGAAACAAATAACTAATACCTTCAAGAACATACACTACCAAATGAATTATATTTCAGCTCGCTGACACAAATCAGTTACAAGAAGTAACAAGTACTTCCGAGCACGTACTACAAATTCACAATTATGTGTTTCTAACTGCAACTTGGCTTCATAGCATGAAATCCATTTTCTATTCATTGTTAATAACACGCATGCAAACTCAAATGTAGCCGCCACTTGCTTATGACAATTAGCAAGAACGGTGACCAAAACACCGGAATGCATGAATTCATGTAGTTGTTCTTTCTTTTCCTTTTTTTTTTTAACATAAATTCATATAGTTGTTCTTTGTAAATTGAATCATTTAAAGGAGTGCATATGACAAATTAAGAAATGAAAACATGGCATCAATATCCAACAAAGATACATAACTATATCAAACTGTTTGTTAGCAGAAATGAAAACAGGGCATCAATATCCAACAAAGATACATAACTATGTCACTATCAAACTGCTTATTACAATATCATAATCAGAAAGCATATCAGCAGAAAAGAAATGGTAAATAATTCATATTCTAATAAAGAGAAAAGTATTCAAATAGTAACTTCGAAATTCATGGGAAATTTACTCATGAAGCATTTGAGTAGAATCTAAAAAAAAAAAAAAATCTCGAATGGCTTTTATGCGACAACAATAAATAGCAAGAAATTAAAAAAAAATAAAAATAAAAAAATAAAAAAAGGGAAACATCCAACAAAAAAAAACCAGCACGAAATTTAAAAAAAAAAAAAATGACAAATTTCTACAGAGAAAATTGCTTCTATAGAACAACAAACCCCACTATAAAAACTTAAAAATGGTTTCTACACAGCAACAAAAGACTAGCAAAAATAAATAAAAGAAAACCAACCAGAAAAAAACCTTAACTTGTTGAAGAAGATGAAAGCTTCCAAATGTATCCTCGCTTGAAGCAGATGAGGTTTGGTGAGAAGGCAGGAGAGAGGGGCGAGGGCATATGACAAGACAGGAGGGAGACGGGGTGAGGGACGCAGAGAAGGCAGGAGAGAGAGGAGCGAGGGTTTTGTGAAGCGGCAAGTGGTTTCTTATTTTATTTTTATTTTTTTGGAAATTTATGTCCTGACCTGTATATTATACAATTGAAATGAAATTACCGAAAAATAGGTCGTTATTAGATAGAATCCGTATTTTGTAAAAAAATCAAGATTTTAATCTTGTAAAAAAAAAAATTTCTTTAATAGCATTTCATAGTATTTCTTCCTTCATATTTTTTTAATCTTGATATTATACTTGTAAATTCATAAATAGCTAATTAAGAATTAATAACTTACCTAATAATCAAAGTGTTCAATTGAATAAATAAAAATGTGAGTAATCTCATGTACACCTTTTATGAAAGAAGAATATTATTATTTGTGATTTAAATCTAATTTTATTATTAATTTCTCAGTTGTAAATTTTATTTTATATTTATAATTGGAAATTCTAATTTATAGTTATAATTATGATATTTAATTTATATTGACAATTTTAAACTTATTCATTATATAATTTTAATAATTTGATGTTTGACATTATTTTTATAAAAAATTTATAATATTTCGAATAAATATTTGAAAATGACATAAAAATAAATAAATATTAACGTTCTACATAAAATTTATAGCTTTCTAATCGAATAGTGGAGAAGAACATGAAGATAACATTTATAACATGAGTGCATAATTTTTTTTAAAAAAATGTGTTGTTTTATTTTAATTTGTGAAATATTTTATCAAAATGAGAGTATCATTTTTAATACCAAATTATAAATTTTAATTTATTTTAGATTTAAGTAAAAGTATAATAGATATAACAAGATGTCTTAATTTTGTTACATAAAAGTGGGCAAGAGCATGTTATATTCACAAATTTAATTACTATATAAAAATTAATAATGAATCAATTTGACAATAAAAATTAATAATGAATCCGATTTTAAGATGAATTTCTTGTTTGCCACCTAGTCACAAACCTACTCATATTTTTTATATAAAAAATTCCCCAAGGGGCTACGCAAAAACTAGACCATTTCGGTTGTGTTTGTTGCAGCTTTTTTTTAAAAAAAAAAAAAATTAATTACTAAGTTTCCTAGAATTCAGAAAGAAAGTAAAAATTCATCGAGAAAGGGACTAAAATCGTAGTGGTAGCTGCATATCTTAATTATCGCTTTTGGTTTCCATTCCCTAACCCATATCCTAATTACCGTTATTTGGTTTTCATTCCCACCGCTAACACCACCCATACTTTCAAAAGGCTAACTCCTAATCCATTTGATTCCATTCCCTACCCCATATCCTAATTACCATTTTTTGTTTCCATTCTCCCCGCTAACACCACCCATACTTTCAAAAGGCTAACTTGTAATCTATTTGAAAAATTCGATAGGTGCTCGTCTTCCCCACTCGATTATCATCATAACAAATGGCGATGGTATTTTCACCTATTTGGTATTTGGGAAAGGTGAAAACTACTTGTCTTAACTATTTTGTTAGACCATGTTTATGTTTGCCTTTTAAAAATTTAGAAATTCTTATAATAACCTGAAAATCCATTTTCACCACTAATTATGAAATCTAATATTCTAAAAATAGTGCAATTGGAGGAAATTCATTAGCATTTCAAAATCTTGAAAACATATGGTCTATATAATGTGTTACAAGCAATGGTTTAAAAAACGGAACGATGACCCAAATCGGGCATCCAAAAAACCGATCCGGATCGGCAAATCGGCGATTCGAATCGGGAATCGGGTGAATCGGTCAGAATAAAGCTTAAAAAAAATCCGAAAAAATTATTAAAATTCATTATAAATATTGTTTTTTAGGAATTCAATAAGAAATGAGGGTACTCCAATAAGAATTTTCATGTTTTTGAATGAATATGCGAATATTGATATGTTATTTCCTTGCATGAACCGCCATTCAGCATTTAATTTACATCACACAAAAGGATAAACATAGAATTATCATGGAATAAGTATATCAACATACATGGACTACAATAAAGCATAAAATTAGTACCATATGATCTAAAAATAAAATGATAGACGATGTTATTGTTCTTCTTGGTCACGTTGGTGCCATTGATTGAATTCGTTTAACAATTCATTGATTCGATCTAAAAACGAATCATCGATATTAGCAGGCATCTGACTATTCCCAAATCCCTGAGTGTTAGTGTTTTGTTGTGTTCCCAATCTAAAATCCCCGAAGCTTGTCCATCCTTCATGCTTACCTACACTATCGTGCTCATCCCTACACTGTTGCTGTTGGGACTCGATATGTGAATAATATGGTTGGGATAGGGTGGCCTCATAATCATCATCTCTCTCATTTTCTCTTTGAATAATATGGATTAAAAAAAAAATTAACAAATTTTCAAAAAATCGATCATGGATTAAAAAAAAAAAATCACAAATTTTCAAAAAATTCTATCATGGATTACAAAAAAAAATTCAATCATGGATTAAAAAAAAAATTCATTAATTTTCAAAAAATTCTATCATGGATTACAAAAAAAAATTCGATCATGGATTAAAAAAAAAACATCACAAATTTTCAAAAAATTCAATCATGAATTACAAAAAATTCGATCATGGATTACAAAAAATTCGATCATAGATTACATAAAATTCAATCATGGATTACATAAAATTCGATCATGGGTTACATAAAATTAGATCATGGATTACAAAAAAAAAAAAAAAACATAAAAAAAAAAAATTCCATCATGGATTACAAAAAAAGAAAAAAACAATTCGATCATGGATTACAAAAAATTCAATCATGGATTACAAAAAATTCTATCATGGGTTACAAAAACAAAAAAAAAACAAAAAATTCGATCATGGATTACAAAAAAAAAAACAAACATTTCGATCATGGATTACAAAAAATTTGATTATGGATTACAAAAAATTCTATCATGGATTACAAAAAATTTGATCATGGATTACATAAAATTCAATCATGGATTACAAAAAAAAACAAACAAAAAAAACAAAAAATTCGATCGTGGATTACAAAAAAAGAAAAAAACAATTCGATCATGGATTACAAAAAATTCAATCATGGATTACAAAAAACTCTATCATGGGTTACAAAAAAAACAAAAAACAAAAAATTCGATCATGGATTACAAAAAAAAAAACAAACATTTCGATCATGGATTACAAAAAAAAAACAAACAATTCGATCATGGATTACAAAACATTCGATCATGGATTACAAAAAATTCTATCATAGGTTACAAAAAAAAAAAAAAAAACAAAAAATTCAATCATGGATTACAAGAAAAAAAAAACAAACATTTCGATCATAGATTACAAAAAATTTGATCATGGATTACAAAAAATTCTATCATGGGTTACAAAAAAAAAAAAAAACAAAAAATTCGATCATGGATTACAAAAAAAGAAAAAAAAAGAATTGGATCATGGATTACAAAAAAATCGATCAAGTATTACAAAAAAATCAATCATGGATTACCGAAAAAAAAAAAAAAAAAAAAAATCCATACGGGACTCGCCGATTCACTGTACAGGACTCGCCGATTCCGTATAGTGAATCGGCGAGTCACTGTGCAAAATCGTCCAGTTCTCTCTAGAACCAGACGATTTCCATTTTTTTCGCCGATTTGATCCGTCCATGGCGATTCCTCGGTGTTTTTTTAAACACTGGTTACAAGACACCTTCTAAGACTTGAAATCTTTTTTCTTTTCTTTTTATTTTCACAAGTCTCAAGATCAAAATGATCAATTGAAGAGCCTCCCATCATCAAAACAACATTTTTCAATGTGTTTCTAAAGCGTGCCTTTTACAATATAAAATTGATACCTTAAATAGATTTTTTTCAAAGCAGAATCATAAATAGCTTTTCGATAAAATTACTTGAAGGGAAAAGTTTATATAACGTTGCAACCTTAATATGCAGAATTACAGATGCATTTAAAAAATCCATAGGAGAATGTTGTTTCGATGTTGAAAAACCTTCTAATTAATCATCTCGACATCGAAACGTATGAATATAAAAATTAAAAAATCGACTATGAGTCCCAACAATAGTGCGTCTTGCAACCCATTATCTATACGGTCTATTTTCAAGATTTTCATATGTTTATAAATGTACTTGATTTTAACTATTTTTAGATTTTTAAATTTTATAATTAAATATGAAAATAGATTTTCAGATAATCATAAGAATATTTTACACTGAAATAACATGATATAATAAAATTTGAAAGTGCATCTTAATTGGATTGTTTAAGGGTACAACCTCATAGAAACCCCACCATTACTTGAATGGGATAGTAATAGAATAGGAAGAGAGATCGATCGATCCAAGTCCTAATGACAAAGTTTAGAGGTTTGTCCTATTTTAATTGCTTAATGCTAACGCCTTACACAACACACACCCTCTCTTTTATGCAACCTTAATGGTGGTAACTCTCCATTGTACCCTTTCCTACCTAGAAATAGTTGCAGGTCCCTCAACTTCCAGGTAATGATAATTTTTCCTATTGCATCAAATGAAGAGAGTCTCGAATCCTTGCAACTTCATAGAAAATAAACCCAGATGTATACTACAAAGGCAAAAGTGGATCCATGAAGAAACAATCCAAAATCTCCCATGAGGAGAAAATATTTAAAGAATGAGAAGAGATTTAAAACCACTTAAGGAAGATCTAATGCTTGAAGAGGCTGAGAGTTTCAAATGGGGCAAACTGATAATGGATTGTCGACCAATAGTTATACATAGGAATTGAGGATCCTTAGCTCTCAAATCCATCTTATGGAAATCTGCAATGGACATAACGCAGTGTCATGATAGGGTTAGGGTTAGGCTTGAGCCTGGCCAGTCCAACCAAGGCTAGACTGGCCCAACACAAGCTCGTGCTAACGCTAACTATTACCCCCACACCTCAAATTTATATCATAATCATTATAACTTTTTTTCCAATTAATTTGGATCAGCTACCTCCTAAATGTGTTTTTAATATCTAAAATTCCCATGTTGGGCCTTTTTTTCTGTAATCTCCTTTCCAAACTATCCTAAATCTAACTCCATGCCAACAAAGCTACAAATCCAACACTACCATGACAAAAAAGGACAGCTTTTACAACTCCAAGTTGAAGACTAGTTTGTTATGACTTGTTAGCTCTTTTTTCTTAAGAAAATAGTTTCATGCAAGCTGGACTGCATTTCTACAATATGTGGTCTCAAGGTATAAAAACGTCCATCTTAAAAATGGATGTAAATAAGTGGTCTATCTAAAAACAATTGAAAATAATGATCCAAATGTATTTATAATCAAAATATTATTTATAATTTTCAAAATTTATTTATTTATCCACATTCATGATCTCCATATTAAAAATTACATGTCCTTAAAAGTTAAGTCCAAAATTCCATCTCAAAAATAAATATTTAAGAGGCAACTGACTTTTACATGGACTAAAAAAGCACATTTTTTTCTTTAAAAGGTGTTGTTTGTATGAAGTATCAACATTAAGAAATCATAATAAGACACCTATAAATTTTGTCGGAAAATAAAATGAATACAACAGCCCAAAAAATCTATTTTTACCAGTAATTATGAAATTTAAAATAATAGAGATCAAACGACTCTTCAAATACTTAAATATCTTGAAAATGGATAGTCAATATAATATATTACAAGCAACACTAGTTTTAGCACTTCAGTCTTCTTTTTTTCATATTCAAATAGCTCCAAGTCGAGATGATCATTTTGAAGGATTTTACAATGTTTAGAACAACCTTTTTCTGATGGGTTTTCAAGGCACGCCATACTTCCATAGTATAAGGTCAACAATAAGGTCATCACTCGTACTCATTCATATCTGACAGTTCAGTGATAATTATCATAATTCAACTCTCTCTCTCTCTCTTTCTCTCTCTCTCTCTCTCTCTCTCTCTCTCTCTCGTTCTTAGATATGAGAAAAGTACAAAAGTAGTCTGGAAAAAGAAGGATCGTGACATTCCATATACAAAAGTATTTGTTAACGACTAACAGAGATTCCAATCCTTTAGGAAACATAGATCCTGTCACCAAACCCTAGACAAAAGGAGAGACAATGGTAACACAAACCCTAGATCAAAGGAGGATGAACCCTTGCTTGATTCAGAGATCATGCCCTCTCGCCTCTGATCCTACGAGCTAGCTGAATATCCTTGGGCATACTTGTGACCCTCTTGGCATGAATGGCACAGAGATTAGTGTCCTCAAAGAGACCAACTAAATAAGCCTCAGCAGCCTCTTGCAGGGCTGCAACCGCACTGCTCTGGAACCTCAGATCAGTCTTAAAATCCTGAGCAATTTCACGAACAAGCCTCTGGAAAGGGAGCTTCCTGATCAGAAGCTCGATGCTCTTCTGATACTTCCTGATCTCCCGGAGAGCAACAGTTCCAAGCCTGAACCTGTGAGGTTTCTTCACACCACCAGTGGCTAGAGCTGATTTGCGAGCCGCTTTGGTGGCGAGTTGCTTTCGAAGAGCCTTTCCACCTATTGACTTTCGAGCTGTTTGCTTGGTGCGAGCCATGGAAATGGATCAAAGGATAGGGAAACAACCAGATAAAGGAGGAGACTAATGGGGTAAAGAGAGTGATAGGGGATTTAGATTAGGGCAAAAGACAACGAAACCTAAAATTAGGGTTAGGGCAAAGATTAACCAGGGCAAGGAGGAGCGAGCAATTAAGAATTAGGGCTTGCAGGCAGAGACAAAGAGCGAAATGTGAGCGTGAATTTAAAGCTTGGAAGGGGTGGTATTTGTAGAGCGATGGCGGGATTGTGCTTTCTGAAATGGGTTTTAACTTCGCGGGAGTAGATCTGGACCGTTGGTTTTTTGTGCACATCAACGGTTGAGAATTCGGGGTTGGTGAGCACACGGATCGTCATCCGGAATAGCGGACAGGACTTTGCTTCTTTTGTTTCTTGACGTCATCTTTTTCCAATGCTATGTGATTACTGTAGATTTGTTACTCTAGTCTATAGTGTTTATCTTCTCTCTTAGGGTAATTATTTTTTGGTAAATTTATCTCCATATCCACATTAATGCTCATTATACCTTCTGTGAGCGTCATTTAACGAAGAATTTCAAGAAAGAATGCAAACACATAACTTTATTAGAGCATGTAGAGCATATATGCAGCAAGAGTATTTTGATAAGATGATGGAAATTAGATCACTTTCTGAGGACGCATTCAAGTTGTTCATGGAAGTGTCACTAAATCGTTCGGTCACATCACAGTTTAAAGGTAATTGATATGACCAAGTAACAACTAATGTGGCTGAGTCATATAATAAGTGGATTCTAGAAGCATGAAATATGTCAATTCTCCAGTGTATTGACTTGATTAGGAGACAAATCATGGAACTAATGGCCACTCACAGTTTGAAAGTTGAAACCTGGAGTACAATACTTACCCCGAAAGCACTAAACGAATTAAAAAAAAATCATTAAGGAATCTCTTTCTGTGAGGGCAACTGTGGCATCAAATGGAGCAGTGTATGAAACAAGGGGTGATCGCATAAATTATATAATAAATATTATTGCATGAGAATGTAAATGCTGGGGTTGACAAATAACAGGTTTTCCTTGTAAGCATGCTTGTAAAGCCCTTCAAGTAATGAATAACGACCCTATTGACTATTGTCAATAATATTTCATAGTTAGAAAATTTCGTGAAACATATTCTGTAGCTATCATGTCAGTTACCTTGATCGATTTGTCTGTGTGTAGGTTATGTTGACAGCTTCCTCCAGAAGAAGTAAGAGTGCTTCCACCTCACTCAAAACGTCCCCTGGCCGACCTAAAAAGAAGTGCATCGAGTCACAAGAAGTACCAATGCGACCTATGCACTATAGTCATTGTAAAGGAGCTGATCATAACAGGGTAACATGTAAAGCACCCACTTGAAGGCATGTGCATGTCTTTTTTTTTTGATTGAGGACGAAATTTGGTCAACTGCCAAAAAAGCCTATCAAATTAAAACTCCTTCAACACACTCGAGCATGTCTCCTATATTTAGTCGGTACAACGATATTTACCGACGCATCTCAAGGGTCCACGCTTACAAGTTACCTACAATTGTTTCGAGATCTCGATGAGGTTGGGAAGTATGCATGAGGTGCAGCAGTACTTGCCTTTATGTATCGTTCATTGTCTAAGATTGTGGACGGGGACACACATTTTAGTGGTCCGCAACACTACTACAGGTAATACTTCTACTTTTTTTTACATATTTACATATTTGTGTCAATATTTATATATTTGCAATCTTTTTGCTTAAAAAACTAATACTTTTATTTTTTTTTGTGGAGTGTTGGATTTATGAGCATTTTCTAGCTATAGGCACCAAACCTAAAACTATCACCATAGAAATGCCTAGAGCTTGTAAGTGGAATAAACATCCACGTTGTAAAGACCCATCAGCAACATTTGAGGACATCTCAATTGATATAGTTAGCGTTATGTTTTTATTGTAAGTGACATGGTTTGTGTTAAGACATCTCAATTGATAGTGTTTAATACAAAGACCCATTAACGGTGTTGTGTTATATTATTGTTGTAGGTGAATTGGCAACCATATGACGAGTACACCCCACTAGATACACTCAGTAAAGAGAATGCGTTATCCCGATCATATCTGATAAGTTTTCACATTGCAGAGTATTATATGTCGGATCATATGCTACGACAATTTGGGAAGTCGCAAGTTATTCCTGTGGGGCCTCCCAAGTGGGAGAGGTGGGAAAAGGGGGGCTTATACCCCACTAGTTGGGGTGATGAGTTGGCTAGCGAGATAAATGACTGGCGGCAATGAGAACGCAATGCTGTCAAGGCAGCCACATATAAATATGGTGAAATGCCTACAAAGGATTATATGGCCTGGTACAACATGTTCACTCGTAGATATGGAAATACTCCATTGTGCCCCCCTCACAGTCGTAATTAAATGTCCCTCCCTCTCAGGCCATGATGACGAGAGAAGATTGATATATTATTTTATTAATATATTTTAGTTTTTATTGATTTAAATTAATTATCTATTCAAAGCAGTTATTTATATTATTTTTATTATCAACTTGCAGTGATTAACCTGTATAGAGATGTTACAAGCAGCACTTGGTGGTGAAGTATTAGCAGGGGAATCGAGAAGTTTGGTACAGGCGACCCACGATTTGTTAGTGCAACACACTCCTATAGATCATGTCGAGGAGATGGTGAAGGGAGATGGTGGATGTGAGGGCGAGGAGACAGATGGTGGAGATGACAACAACGAGAGCGAGACTGATGAGGAAGATGAGAGGAGAACGAAGAGAAAAAATGATAAGGAAAGCGAGATCGAGATTGATGAGGAAAATGAAATGAGAACAAAGAGCAAAAATGATAAGGGCAAAGGTAATGTAAGTTGGCCAAAGAAATGGTTGAGGGCAAGAAAGTGAATGCCGATGTATTTTTTTGGAACAAAGGTAAATTTAAAAGTATGAACCTTTTTTGAGATAGAAGTTGAGTATCGAGATTGAAACTGATGTTATGTTATTTTTGTACAATTGAAGCTACTCTATCATAGTAGCCAATTTATGAAATGTTCAGTCTTTTTGTTGTAATTATATTAATGGAATCAATACATTTTTAAGTTCTTTCTATTGTCATTATGTTGATGGAATCAATACCTTTTTAAGTTATTTTTGTTGTCATTATGTTAATGGAAACTGCTTTGAAACTTGGTCAAGCATATGCCAATGTATTCTTTATGAATGAGTTTATAACGATTGATATGATTGCATAAGCATTTCATCTTCGCATAAGCATATGCAAATGTATTATTTATTGGATTATTGCATAAACACTTCAACTTCATCTTGATCAAGTTTTATTGCCTTTTGGCCTTTGCATTTGAGCACATAACAACCTCAACTGTGGTGGTCTCTCCTGTTAGAGTGGTAATAGTTACATCTGAATGGCTTCATTAGCCCCTTGCCATGACTTTTCCCTGGCTTGGTAAGAATTATATTTTACTCTTGTTCCTTTGATTATCTCTCTTGTTTCTATTTTTCTTTTTTCCTGTGTTGTGTAGTGGTTGCAGAGGACGAGGAGAAAGGCTCTCTTGGCTGCTCTAGAGAAGATCAAAGAAGGTTATATTCGTGTATATAGAGTTTTCATCATGTTTTTTACTTTAATGAGTTCATGTTTTTTTCTTTTTCCTAATTAAGGGGGAAACTTGTGAATTAAGGGAGCATATATATCTATTATGTGTTAAAAAGATTGCATGCTGATTTCTAGTTGGAAGCTACGAACAAATCTTAAAGGCATGCTATGATTGTGGCATGAAAATCCAGTGACTGTGCATTATTTTGTAACACATGATGGACCTATCAAATGGTGTCTGAATTGCTTAAAATTACCACCATTAGAAAGGTCTATGAGTCTATTTGAATCTTCATGTTTGGGTTCAATTGAAATTCAGAATAATTTGAAAGTTATAATTCATTTTATGCACCTATGTCACTGTTGACAGACTATATAAATTTTCAGAAGTATCACTATAGTTGCATTGAGGTTTTGTATGACTAAATGAAGTCCAAATGACTCATAACTATAACCATTTGATATTTTAACCTTATCCAAATTCTGTATAATATAAGAGTTGTGTTTCAAAGTATGTGGATATGTTACTGTTGACAGATTGCAGAAAACTCATAATTTTTGTTCCTGTTTTCATAAGTTTTAAATGATCGAATGGAGTTCAATTTCCTTCAAACTACTGTCATTTGAAAGTTTTATGTGTCCTTTTGAATTCACATGTTGAAAGAATTTTGAAATTATTTCTAAATCAAGAGTTATACATCAAATTATGAGAATATGTCACTGATGATCAAACTCAGCAATTTCAAGAACTATTGCTTCTGTTACCTTTGACGGACGAAATGGGGTGCAAATGCTCTCAAATTACTATAACATGAAAGCTAAGAATGTTAACTTCAAAGTTTGTTTAGGAATTATATTGAAATTCCATATAAAATTGATGTTTATATCCTTGTTTATGAAACATACCCCAATATGACATTTCAGAATCTCAAGATTCTATGTTAACCCTGAATTGGTCATGCTCAATTAAGCTTCATACTTTCTATGATTGAGGGAGGCTCATACCAACTTTGAAAGAGCAATTGAAATGAAGTAAATTTCCCTCATAAGTTGGATGTTATGTCTCACCTTGCACATGCATATTTTTGACAAGAATTACAATGAATTCTTAGTTGTTGCGCAGATCATACATCTGCTATGCACAGATATGTTGAATGTGGATTGATTCTTTTGCAAGATGATTGAAGTTCTGTTATAAGATACTGAAATGACACAATAGAGAGAGAGAGAGACAAAGATTTTGCACAATAGAGGTACTCTAGAGAGAGAAAGATGAAGATTTCATACAATAGAGGTATTTTAGAGAGAGAAATTTCACACAACACAGATGTTTTCTAGAGAGATAAAGAAGGTTGCTTGGTGAAAGAAAACCAGTATTTATAGCAAACAAAGAATGAAGGAACAAACCAAGAGCTTGGAGCATTTTTTATGGATCCGGCATTTATGAAATGCTCTTCGGCAAAACTGAAAATCACTCCGGCATTTTATGAAATCACTCCGGCATTTTATGAAATCACTCCGAAGATTAATTCACTGTAAAAAAGCAGTCCGGCACTTGTAAAAAGCACTCCGGCAAAATTAAAACTCACTCCAGCGTTTCTTGAATCCACTCTGGAGATTGATTCACTATTAATAGCCAGTCCGAAATCTAAAAAAGACACATCGGCAAAATTAAGACGCACTCCGGCTTTTTTTTAATGCACTCTGGAGAATGTTCACTGTTAAATAAGCACTCCGGCATCTGTAAAATGAACTTCGACAACATTAGAAAGCACTCTGGCATTTGCTGAAGGCACTCTGGAGATTAGTTCACTGTAAAAAAGCAGTCCGGCATCTGTAAAAAGCACTCCGGCAAAACTAAAAGGCACTCCGGCCTTTCTTGAACCCACTCCGGAGATTGATTTACAATTAATAGCCAGTCCGGAATCTAAAAAACGCGCACCGACAAAACTAAGAAGCACTCCAGCATTTTCTGAATGCACTCCGAAAAATATTCACTGTTAAATAAGCACTCTGGCATCTGTAAAATGAACTCCGGCAACATTAGAAAGCACTCCCGCATTTGATGAAGGCACTCCGAAGATTAGTTCACTGTAAAAAGCACTCTGACAATACTAAAAGGCACTCTAGCCTTTCTTGAACCCACTTCAGAGATTGATTCACTGTTAATAGCCAGTCCGGAATCTAAAAAACGCGCAGCGGCAAAACTAAGAAGCACTCAGGCGTTTTCTGAATGCACTCTGGAGAATGTTCACTTTTAAATAAGCACTCTGGCATATGTAAAATGCACTCCAGCAAAACTAGAAAGCACTCCGGCGGTTATTCATTGTTAATATGCAGTTCGGCATTTGTAAAACTCACTCTGGCATATTTAGAAAATACATCGGCATTTCATGAGCTCACTACAGCGAATTGTTTACTGTATAATAGTGCACTCTGACACTTGTGAAGATTCTCCATAGAATACTTCACTATTAAATAGGCAGTCCGGCATCTGTAAAACGCACTCCGACATATTTGGAAAGGACTCCGACAATTGATGAACTTGCTTCGGCGAATAGTTGACTAAAATTGACAATCTGGCACATGTGGAAATCACTCCGGCAAAAGCCACTCCGGCGCTTCATTCATATCAGTCTGGCACTTCGCTTCCTGGACGAAATGCCAATCCGGCAATTCACTCTCTCAGTCCGGGGAATAGCTCACTAGAATCACGGGCACTCCGGCATATGAGGAAAGCAGACTGGCCGTTTGCTTCCTGGAATCCCAACCACTCAGGCATTTGTCTGCCTTGGTCCGGCGAAAGCGTCATTGGAATCGTGGGTTATCCGGCATGTGAAGAACATCGAACCGGTAGTTTCTTCCCTAGAAATTTTTCAGTCTGGCTATTCATCATATCACTTCGGCAATATGTTTCTTGGATACACAGGCGCTTCAGTCTAGCGTTTTAGATATTCGATCCGGCATATGGTTTTCTCATAAGCACTCCGGCGAATAATAACCGCGGTCCGGTGTTAATGAAAGTTGGGGTCCGCCTGCAAGATTTGATCGTACGTTCAAGGTACGGGAAGGGATATTTTTGGCAAAAAAAAAACTTTTTTCAGTTGGGGGGGATTTAGTATGGAAAGTTGGTTTTTTAAAAAAAGATTAGGGTGTGGGTGGAAGGTCTAAAAGCTCATTTTATTTTGAGGGGGTATTAGTAATTTTCCCTAAGAATTATGCCTATGCCGATTCAGGATTTGGTTCATGTTTTTGAGTCAATGCTTACATCCAATTACCCCCTCTAGGGGGCTGACTCAGAGTTAACACTGAGTCGACTGAACCTAGGTCTCAGTCTAGACTATGGAAGTAGACAGCTCATGTTTGGTTTCGTGCAATAGACCTGGATTCAATTCTGCTGGATATAGGTATACCTCAAAACAAAGTTGGGTGGAGACAATTCTACGTTTGGGACACAACCAGTTTGTACTAATTTCATTATCTCTGTTCACTTTGGTGCCTTATTATGTTTATAAATGATTCATCTTTTAAAAATTTGAATAAACATGGATATGAAAAATAAGCATATTCAATCCCTCCCCTTTTCCTTCTCTCTCTTGATCACCTGCACATTGTTGGCATAATGGTCCTTTAAAATCTAAATTCAAGATTATAAATTTAATCTTCCTATGTCAATCCTCGCTTATGCCAAATTTAGCTGACTCAACATAACCTTACTGAAAGTTCATCCAAATTTGTAAAACTGAGATGAGTGAAGCACTTATTAAATATATCTCAAAATTGTATTCTCTTGAGATACTTCTAGGAAATACAGAGGCCAAATTTGACTTGCCTTTAGGCTAGGGATTTGATTTTAACCACGTGAAATAAATTTGAGCATAAGCAATTGAGTTTTTTTTTTTTCTTTTTTTTTTCAGTTACATAACAATGGTTCAAACTTTGCTGGACAGAGCATCCCCTCTTTTATGCTCCAAATCATTCATTTATTGTATCCAAAATTAGGGATAATTATAGAAGTCAAATCTCACTATTGATCGCCCGTAGGAAGAGTGGTACAAATGTAGACCCATGTCTAAAACTTGTTGAGATACAAATATAGAGTGAATGGACGTATTTGAGCTCGACTGTGACCAAAAATCGAACTCCTTTGTTACCTCGGTCAACACCACCGAGGCAGTTTTGCAAATATAAACTCAATAAGTAAATTTGAGTAGGAAATCTTGAATAAAACCAAATCAAAATAATCATAAAGTTACTGCTAAACACATGAATATCTCCAGTTCTCTCACCCACACAAAAATTCTCAATTCTTCGTAATTCGAATCCAAAACTGCTTAACCTCTACTAAAGTTGGTTTGAAGCACTAGTCAATCTGGTTTAATTCCAACATATGCAGCATTTATATTCTCAAACACTTATTTTCAATGATATTACAATGAAAGAGCCCATCATAAGGCTTTGGCAGCTTGGCTCAGTGGTTAGGGGCATTAGGATACGATGCTAATATCCTACATTGAAACTCCTCAAAGAACACTAGCAACAAAAAAGAAAAACAATAAGGAAGAAAACCTAAAACCTAAAATTACATCTCACAAGGGATGAAGGATGAGGGGCACCCCATGAGAAGGCCTAAGGGACAACATTATTGTGGGAGAATGACAATAATATGGGGAAATTGATAGAGAAAACCTACTTAAAATCATTGCCAATACCACCTTATACTCCATCATAAAGAGATTTTGACCTACACACATTCTACTCCCAAAACCAAAGGGTATGTACCCTGTTCTATGTTTGCAAGCCTCCTGAACCCCTTCTCTAAATCTCTGAGGCTTGAACTCATTCACATCCTCACCCCATAGTCTAGGGTCATGGTGCAAAGCTACAATGTCGACCCATATGTTGGTCCCTTTGGGAACCATTTTGTCACCTATTTGGATGTCTTCTCTTGCTTGTCTTTGGACGTTTGGTCCTGAAGGGTACAGCCTCATCACCTCCTTCATCACCCAACCCATCTGATAGGGGGAAAAACAAAAAAGGAAGTTAGTAATTTGACAAGTCTCTTATATTTGTACTATGCAAATAGAGAGTAAAATATATAAGGAAATTTGTTTAAATACGCATCAAAGATGGGTCACTCATCAATCTACCTTATCTTTTGATTTAATTTTAAAATGGAAAATTGTTTCATAAGGTAGGGACTGCATTTCTACATTTGCGGTCCCCGAGATATAAAACATCCATCTTAAAAATTGACTCAAATAGGTGGTCCATCTAAAAATAATTGAAACTAACAGTCCAAATGCTTTCTTAATAGAATTATTTTTTAAAATTTTAAATTTTTTTTTTCATATTCATGATCTTGATATTAGAGATTACATGTACTTAAAAATTATGTCAAAAAATCCATCCCAAAAATAGATATTTAGGAGGTGACTCATTTCTACATGGACTCCGAGAAACCGTGTCCTTTTAAAATACCCACATGATGTGATTTGGGATAGATGCAAAAGTACATAATGATAAATAGTTCAACTCATACGAGTATTTTGATAAATTTTCCAAATATATACAATAAAGCATGCATATAATGTGTTCCCATCGGAGCGCAATGTACATCTGCTCATTAGGCAAATACTCACTTAGGAGAGCTTTCTATATCTAAATTTTAGAATCCATTTCATAATGACTAAGTAAGGATTTCCCTAAAAAGTGAAAAAAGGATTTGAGTTCTAAAATACTTAGATTTGACCTTATATTTCTAGCAAATGTGTAGGCATACATTTTTCCTTTTTGCTTTTCTTTCCAAGTTGGTCACTAGATGGAGGAGGTTAGATCCCCAAAATCTTGGGACTGAAAAATACTCCTAAGTAGGATTTTGCCTGAGGCAAGTGAATCTAGGACATGTTCCCGTGAGAGCACATAATCATTTGGCTAGACTAAATTTTGGCATGATATATATATATATATATATATATATATATATATATATATATATATATATATATATATATATATATATATATATATATATATATATATTGATAATTCAGTGGGAAAAATAGCCCTTACCCGTTTTTTCAAATAGTTTAGGAGTTAAGTTTCTTGAAGGTGTTAGTCGGGTGATATCAATGAGAATGGAATTCACAACATGGTGACTAGGGTGTGGGGTTGCTACCACAACAGCGCCAGCCCCTTTCACATGTTGATATCTTAGCCATCAATTTAAATGATTAACCAGTTCATCAACAACTCATATAATGGAATGATTTAAAGCTTTGGGCTTTTTTTGTGACTTAGAATGAGAGAAATCTTTTAGGAATAAAAAACAGCAAATGACTTTCCTACCATTAGTCTCCACCTCCACAATGCAGAATGTAAAATTCAAACTACCGCCTAAATTTTTAATTTAAGCAACCAAACTTGAATTTGACAAATGAATCAAGCCACCCACTTCAATAGAAAAATTTGCAACAAATTGTCTTAATTTAATACTAAGGCCTTTACTTTTCTTTAAGTTGAACATTACCTTTTTGAGCTTTGGGAGCATGTTTGAATCTAGGGTTTCTCCCTTGGTGGCTTCCATGACCTCCTCCCTTAGCTCTTTCTGCCATTCCACATGTGAAGCCAGGAGCATAAGAGTCCAACTAAGAGCTAGAGATGTGGTCTCATGACCAGCAAAGAAGAATGTCTTGCACTCATCAACAAGCTCTTGGCTAGTAAACCTCCTCTCCTTCTCACTTGTGCCATCCCTCAGCAAGAGGCCAAGCAAGTCTGTTCTCTGGATATCAGTGTTAGAGCGGCGATCATTTACGAGCTTTAGGAAACTAGAGTCGACTTGTTTGCTCAAGAGGAATAGTTGTACGGCCTTTCTGAGGTTCCTGAGGTGCAGGATCCCGTTGTAGGGGACGCCAACAGGGCGTTGGCTCTTGAAGAGAATCTGTTGAATTGCTCTGAGCATTTTGAAGATATCTTTGCCATTCTCATAACTGACACCAAAGCTAGCCCTTGCTATGATCTCGGCAGCTGATCTTGTTATCTCGCTTTCAACGTCGATTTCTGTGGTGCCAGAATCTACCAGCTTGCTCCAGGCATCCAACATTTTATTTGTTGAGTCCACCATTATATCTATCATTGCCTGGTAATGAGCAAAACATAGTTATATCTTAGGCTCGATTAGGGGGTAGAATTTTAGCAATAGTACTATTATTTCCATACAACCCATTAAAAACAGTAGTTGGCATCCCAACTTGAACTGCATTATTCACAGAGCAAAAACAAGGTGTTTCATTGATAAATGCTTTTATCAAGATTGCCATAAAAGTAAGAATATCTATTTCTTGATATGATGACAAACATGCTCAAATAAGGCCTAAAGCAATTCCAACAATTTTCAGGGTTCGAGTGACTCGGCCTCGACCGCCAAGGTGAGATTCTGGGTCCAACTCTCCTTCTTAATTACCATTAAAAATTAATGCTGGTTTGCTAATTTTCACATCATATGTTTGCATTTTATTTTTTGGCTTTTTTGAAATGTTTTCTAGTTATAAACCATTTTTTTTCAATAATCCATCCTCTGTGTATTTTTTTTTCATTTTTTTGTAGACTTTTATTCATTTTTATTACTTATTTTAGTTTTTGGTAATTTTAATTATTTTTAGTAATGTTTAGAATTTTTTTAGACTTACCCTGTAACTTGGCTTAGGTGAAGGCCGAGTTTGAGGTCCTAGTCGAGTTATAGATCCTTACCAAATTTAAAGGGCGACATTAAGTTAATAGAAGTAAACATTGTTTTGAATATATTGAATTTTGGTGTTGGAATATTTGTGAAGTATATAAGGATCCAGGATTTAAGGACTCTAGTCGAACCCATCTTAAGAATCTCATCCGACTCTTAAGAATTTCGTCCGATCCTTAGGGTTAGCCCTGCACCTTGTCATGGCTGAGTAGAGCATGTGTCAGCCGTTAAAAATTTCCGGATGAGGTTTCTATAGAGCCTAAGCTTTATGAAAACACAATAAAGCCTCCCCTCAAATTCCTCTGGAAAGCACTTTCAGCAAAATAAATCTCCATGATAACTTTAAAATTAATTTCCAACAACAACAATAAAATTTTAAACTAAAAAAACGGTACAAATCTTGCGGATATGTGAATACTTGTTTTTTAGGTGAAATGGATGGGCTATATAGTTTCTATACATATTATTTTTATATCTTAAAATCTTTTTTTTTTTTTACAATCATAATATTCAAGTCGAGATGATCATGTAAAGGTTTTTCAATGCTTAAATTGTAATTTTGGATGAGTTATAAGGTGAGGATTTACTTACTTGGATCGGGCTGCAACCGCATCAAACCATTTTCCTTTCCTTTTCAAAATTGAAATGTGACATCTAATTTGCGTAAGCATGGATAGATGGGTCCCCTTATTATTAGCTTGGATTGTGGTGGGACCCACCAGTACATTTCGTTTAGTTAGTGGAGATCATAATAACATGTTTAATGCCAAATGCTTATACAATGCCTTTTTGCCATTTAGCCATGGAATTTCAGTTTATTTTTTAATTGGAAAAAGTTTATACATCCAAGGCTCTAAACAATCAAAGTAGAGCCTAATTCAAAAATTTAACTAGAGTTTTGGATGAAAATGTCTCTAATAGTTAAATACGTGAAAATCAATTTAATATATATATATATATATATATATATATATATATTTTTTTTCAATATCGCCAAATTGACATCTACTTATAAAAATATATATATATATATATATATATATATATATATATATATATATATATATATATATATATATATATATATATATATATATATATATATATATATATATATATATAAAACTTTAAATTAATTTTTGTGTGTTTGATTGTGAGAGGGAATTTTATCCAAGGTGATCGAAAAAATTCACTTAAAGTTTTGTGTAATTTTCCTTGACAAAAAAACTGAAATGATTATTTTCTCTCCTGCTAGATGAAAATGTAGAAAATGTTTCCTCAAACCTTGGGAAGTATTTTAGGATATTATATTGGGGATGTGACCTACTCAACCTATCAAAAATATATATATATATTTTCTTTGGAACTATATGGACTCAACGTCTCCACATAGACCGTCCAGTCTTTGAACGGTCAGATAGATATAGGCATTTAGATATTGAAAATCCTTTTTTAGAAAAAAAAAAAAACTCTGTTGCTTCTAAAGTGGATATCCAAATTTGAGATCATGAAGATCCTCCTAAATAGTTCATGTGTCCAAAGGACTAAATGTGAATTTTGCTCTCCAAAGCGTAGAATATGCACTCAAAAAAAAAAAAAGTACAAGAGTTTAACTATTTAACATCTCATCCATTTCTTTTTATTTGATTCTAGAGAGCCCGTCAACGACATAATCATGAATTATAATAGTTGACAATTTAGTTGTGGTTTGATAAAGTCTTATGTTAAATAGTTAATATAGGTGCTGTTTGACAGTTTTCCCTCTAGGAATTTTCCTATTTTATTTTCTTGTTCTTCCTTGTATGCATGGACTATAAAGTACCTTAAAATATTCATAGATCATATGTACAAGAGGACTACAGACTTTAAAAATAAATAAATACATAAATAAATATGAACAAATATATATATATAAAGGCAAAAAAGGTAGTTTGTAATGGACAATGACATTTATTTATACTGATACATACCTTTAAATCTCCACTAATACTTTAAAAAAGACTAACTCCTAAACTATTTGAAAGAGCGCGTAGGACCTGTCTACCTTAAAAAAAAAACATACCTTTAAATTGCCACTAGAGAAGAAAGGGGCAACTGTTTGTCTATGGTGAGCCCATTCTTCTCCTTCAACCATGAGCAGTCCCTTCCCAAACATGGCCTTCCTGTCATGCTTAAAAACTGAAGGTTTTCCCCACCCTTTGCCACCCATTGATGAATTCATGAGTTTCACAAACTCAGGGTCAGCTACATAAAGAAATGGCTCAGTTCCAAGCCAGTATACAAAGGTATCCCCTACAATCACAAAATACATGCCATATTAGACAAAATACATGAACATATGTATGATTTGGCACAATTACCCTTTGGTAGGGTTGTAAATATATGATTTGTATTCTCTTCATTTTTTTATTAATGAAAATGGGTAGGGATCTTCTCCCTCACTAACTTACCCAAAAACAAGAATTTTTTTTGAAGTTAAAAAAGAAAAAGAAAAAAAAAATAAATACAAACAAAAGTAGATGCATACATATGTATGATGTGTGAACATGCATGTGTTGATCTATATATTCATCCTTATCAAGAAGTTGGGTGTTTCAATCAATTGAAAAGGATAAGCGATATGGAAGCAGATGCCCTTGCTAAAGAATAAAGGAGAGCGGATCGGCTAGTCAACCTGGGCCGGGTTTGGGTTTGGGCCCAACACGAAGGGTCTGGGCCTATTTGACCTGGACCCAACCTGACCTGACATGGGTCCTTTTGTGATCCATCCCTTTCATTGTTGGGTAGGGTTGGGTCACCGTCGAGCTATATACATACAAATAAATGCTTATGTTTATATTATTTACAAACTATAGAATATATATAATAGAATTTGCATAATTTTTATGTATACTGGACCTAGTGGATCAGGTAGGGTCGGGCGAGGTCCAACTTGGACCTAGTTGGATGGGGTCCGGGAAAGGGTCAATCTGGACTTGCCCCGACCCCTTTACGGTCTAACTAAAGAAGGGCATCAAAGGAATCACTTGATAGCATTTTTTAACAAAAATTGATAGATTTTTTGTAGATGCTCAGTTATGTACATCACATTGACAAGATCAATTAAATACATTAAAAAAGAAAAGAAAAGAAAAGAAACATGACAAGATCAATTAAATACATTAAAAAAGAAAAGAAACATGCACATAGAAACACACGAAAAACCCTTCCACCCAAGCATAAAAGGAGCAACTTTGAAGGTGGAAAACTTGGTATCTATAAAAGCCGAGGGTTGCATAAATAAGGATATGCATATGCGAAGGAATATATGTATTCAAGCACATTACAATAACATGCATTCTTAGTAAATTATTGTTGGTTTTATACAATTTCATTGTTACCCTATTCTTAAATATTCGGCAGTACTTCCCCTTATACGGGATAGTGCCAGAAGAATAATCCAAGAATACTGCTAGTATCAGTCGGACTCTTATAGGAATCAAATCATGTTTTGAAGGTTATATCCAAGAATAGAAACGCTCCTAATATCAATCGGACTCTCGTAGGAATCGGAGCAGCTGTCGGAGATTATACATAGTGACAATGTATGTCGGATCTCACCGAGGTTGTTGATACATCACGGTGGACGAAAACTCTCAAACAACTGGGACCAAAATCAAAGGATCTGGAGGCACGAGATACTCTGGCTTTTTTCAAAGTGTTAAATGCTTGTGTCTCAATAAAATTTCGAAGTGGGTCCCATCAAGGATACTCCCAGGATACAACCAGATCATAATACAATTCCTTAGTCCCAAAGTTGCATGCTCATGATATCCGTGCAAAACCATAGTCGTAGAAATACTGATATTTTTTTCCAATCAATATGATACTACAAAGATTAATCGGAAACATACTTCTCTTACTACAACATATATCATAATATGAACTTCGATTGAATATGATGAATAAAAGCTCTGAATAGAATTTTAATGGATGCTACAAGAAAACATAGTATCACAAAATACTAGATATTTACCATAATTAGAAGGGTGAACTTGTGCTTGTAATGCCCCTGTTATCCTAAACTTAACAGTAGAAAAAAGAAGCAAGCCACAAACAAGTATGTACTATCCTCAAACTTTTGGAGGAATGAACGCATCAGGAAGTGGTTTTAGAGAGAGAGTATGTTCTCTTTAGAGAGAGAGATATATCTTCAAAAGAGCATCGTACATCAAAAAAATTTATGGAAAAAGACAAGACACCATAAATAGCAACAGGTGAAGAAGAGTGACACTTCATCGATGATATATCAAGGAGACAGTAACAGATGGTCCTAAAATGCCACTTGCAAGGGTCGCATATAAGAGAAGGGCACCTCATGCTTTTAGGACATGGTTTTGGTCGCTCTGAGACCATCTTGCATATAGCTTCCACAAGCAATCACGGCACAAACTACAGCACCAGCTTCCAGTAGGGGTTCTCTCTCTCTCTCTTTCTCTCTCTCTCTCTCTCTCTCGCCTCTCTTTCTCTCTCTATAATTCGTATGGGTTCTTTCTCCTCTCTCTCTCTCTCTACGAAAGGGCGAGCTAGGTTCGAACGTGACACTGGGAAACCCCACCGCCAATTTGAGAAAAAAAAAAAACTAAATGGGCCGGGCCTCAATAGACCAGCAGAGGCATTTTCGGGCTTATCAAAGAAACCCGGCCAATTGAGCAGATTTCGGCCTTTTCAACCCGTCCTGGACCGGTCTGTTAGTAATATACACCTACAATGGCTTGGTCCAGCCCGGCCACCGGCCCATTAACCGTCCCGCTGGAGGCCTGTTATCCGGGCCTGCGCCCGCAGGAAGCTCTACATGCTTTTGAGTGTGAAATGTGGTGAGAACGAGAAAAGATTTTTCAACAACGCGGTGGTCCAACATGACCACAAAGAGCCAAGTAAAATAATAGTTAAATAAAGTTGTTGCGAAACAATTCAGCAAAAAACTAACAAGCAACTGAATAAGGTTGTTTGAAAATCAATTCAGCAAAAAGCTAACAATTATAAATGGGATTTTATAATAGAAAACCAATAACTTTAGATGTCCAGTTTGGAACTTGGTGATCCAGTTGTGGTTTTTCTTCTTGAATGAGGTCAATGGTGGAAAATTTTTTTAATTTTGAAAGTCATGCACAGACTATTCTGACCTATCCCCACGAGCAAAGGAAAAATAACCATTCTAGGTTTCTAACTTGCCTTCTATTACTAATTCAATCTAATGGTTGATAAGATCCACCTGCTATGTCTTCACAAAAAGAGAAAGAGAGGAACCATGAGAGAGAGAGAGAGAGAGAGGAATAATGGAATACCTGAATTATTGACACTCAAAGATTGGGCATGTGGCATGCATTTCATAACATTAAAGTTCAAATAATTTAGACAACTGATTTAGAATGCCATGGTGGTGGAGAAACTGCCTAATAATTCAAAGTTGCCCCAGGAATAATATATGGATATAGATGACTACTACTCAAATAATATATGGATATAGATGACTACTACTCAAATAATATACGGATATAGATGACTGATCATGAAAGTTTAGAAGCATATCAGGTGCATGCAAGTGAATCAGAACTTGGTGGGTTCGCCTCAGGCTTGCCCGGAACTCTGCAGGCTGCCTAAGTTTGGAACCAGAAGGATGGGAACCGGCTGCTGATTCCTAGTTAAAAAAATTATTTTAAGGAACCCACAGGCGAACCCAACGGGGTCTTTCAGTTCAGACTCGGGTTCAGGCTCTGGACCTAGCGAAACCTGACCTGAGTCCTTGTTTCAGAGCACGAGCACTTACCATAGGATTTTCTCCATTGAGCAAAGTAAGGGAAGGCCCTTGCATGGATGTCATGGTTTATAAGTGAATTGGGTGCCAAAGGGGCCCTCTTTCTCATCTCATTGATGTTTCCAAAAGGGAATTTGGGTGGTGGCCCTTTGAAACCCTTCTTCTCAAGCCTTCTCTTCATTTTCATGGGAGAAAGCCAGCATAACCATACCAAATTCAAGAGGAAAAAGCATAACATAAGAACCATGGCCATGGCAAACGGCAAGTGTTGAAGACAAGAGAAACCCATGTTTTGACAGCTCAAAACTTTTGAAAAGTCGTGGTTTTTTGTGATCTTGGGGTGCTTTATATAGTTGCAAAAAGAGGTCTATTATGTTTTGAATATAATTTACATGTGAATATGTTTTGTTGTTATTGACTTTGTCTATAGAAGAATATTGATAAAGAGAAATGTAATTGACCGCCGGCATTATCAGCCTCCAAAAAAGCTCAAGAAAACGCTATAAAATCATCAACTATGTGTCTCCAAAATGAGAAACCCTAATTTCTTTAGCATTCCCAAAATAATCCCCATTTGACTAAGTTGGCCACCTTAGAGATCATGTAGAAAATATCAACCCAAAAAGGGATGTCTAAGTGTGTGTTACTTTAACAAATTTCTATGTGAATTTCACTTGAAAAGCCTTTGTTGAAAGTAATAATTCAAGGCCCAACTTTGACATTTATATAAAATAATGCCGGCTATTAGAGAAAAATCAAACCATCGGTACAAATGGCAATCCCCTTTAAGAGTAAATTAGGGCTGTTTATGGGCCGAGTCCGAGCACAGCCGCCCCAGGTCCCAAACTCATAGGCTTGGCTCAGACCAGAAGCTCAGTAGCTTATACTTAAAAATTTCTAGGTTGGGTTTGGGTGGGCTAGTATTAGCCCCGCCAATGTTCACAACATTGAACCGGAATGGTTAATCGGATATGGGGCAGAAGCGGTTTAACCGGCCTAACCGGTAAATTGGCCGATTCAATCATTCTAACCGGTCAAGTCCCGGGAGACCAAAAAATTGTTAAAAAAATTTTCAAAAAAAAATGCAGAAAAAAATCTACTAAAATATGACAAGCATATAAAAGAATTATTAAAACAAAAGACACTCAAAGGAAGTTGAAAATTAATGAAAAAATGGATTTTAAAAGTGCATATTAATGACCAAAGTAATTTTTAACATGTAAAAAATATTAAAAAACGTATTACAAATCAAATTCATTATTGCTGTGATTTTATAAATATTTTTTTTGAATTTTTATTTTTAAAATATCGGCTGATCACCAAAACCTCTCGAAACCGGAACTGACAAGGAGCCGGTTCCGATCTAACTGGGCGGTTGCCGATTAATCATGCGGTTTTTCAAACAATGAGCCTGCCCCAACCCAATAAAATTTCGATCATGCCGACCATGGACCGGCCTGGCCCATCCTGAATGTGGGCTCAAACCGAAAACCACGGGTCTTGCCGGGCTCATATTTTGAACATTTTTAATAGCAGTGGAGGGTATTTTAGTCATTTGTGCAACATAATGGGTGTCCTGAAAATATTGGTTTCATATTGAAAACTCATTCTTATGAGCTGGCATTGGTCAAATCCTAAAGAATGCGGAGTAGCCACGGCAGCTACGGATGGACGGCATAGATCTCGTTTATGCGTTGAAGAAATGATCACGATAACGCCCTGGCTCGAAGACCATGCCACAACTGTCAACGTTTTCGAAAAAACTGCACGTAACGAACCTTTTGGTCTTAGAATTCCACATGTGTCTTAGATTTCAATCTCTCTCTCTCTCTCTCTCTCTAGGGGTCCAAACGGATCGGTTCCGACACGGATCCGGACCAAAAAATGATACGGGACCGGACCCGGATCCGAAACAAAAAATATAACATGGGATTTGAAACCGACTTAAAAATTAAAATATCTATAAATTTAATTGTGTTGATATATCATATATTGAGACACAAAAAATATTATCGGACTCAGAGCAGAAATGTGTTTGGGTCAAAAATTTGGACCCAAACCAACCCGCCAAATCCATTTTTTGGACTGATGCCCGGACATAGATCGAGTCTACCACTCGATTCCAGGTTGGGTCCAAGTCCATTCCACTCTATCTCTCTCATCTTAGACTTCAGTCTCTCTCTTGTGTAAACAAATAATAATCGATAACTTTCGATATTATTTATCTTCGTTACAAAGAGGTCACAATTAGTGATAGTCCAATGGGATGGCTTCAGAGGCTAGAGTCCAATGGGATGGCTTGAGATGCTACATTAAATTCAAGTATTGACTTAGTGTGAGAACTTGGGTAGTTAGTTGTTAAGCAAGCAACAAAACCCTCTCCTTGGCTGCTTAGACTTTTGACCATAAAGTCATATTGTCGAACTTTTTGCCTTTTTATGAAGAAAAGAGAGATTTTATAAGAATAAACAATCCAATTAAGGCGGACTTCCAAATTTTATAATAACTAATTTTGGTGGAAACCTTTTTTTTGAGGATTATCTCAAAATCTATTTTTTATATCTAATTATAAAACTTTAAACTCCAAAAATATTAAAATCAAGCAGATTTATAACGATATGAAAATCTTAAAAATGGACGGTCTAGATAATATATTGCGAGATGCACTATTTTTGAGATTCAAAATCTTTTTTTTCTTTCATAGTCATACATATTGAAATCGAGATGATAAATTAGAGGTTTTTTCAACAGGAAAACAATATTTTTCAATGGATTTTTGAGGTCCAACTGTAATTCTACATTTTAATTCAAAATCTAGGCCTTTAAAAATTTAAAATCAAATTCTCCTCATTTAAAATTGTTCAATGATAAGTTCATTTACAAAAAAAAATGAGACCTATATTTAGTCATCTGATCTACATTCATCGAGTTAAAAAAATAATTTTCAAGCAGTCTTTCAAGTTTCTTTAAGTACGGCTTGATATATGCACCAACCGTAACATTGCTAGATATGGTGATCCAAAATCACAGCAACTCGTATATTATTGGGAATGCTACTGATGTTAATATTGATATTAATGAGTTTCTTTATTGGGATTCTTATTTTGTAGGATTAGAAAGGAAACTAAATTTTAGAGGAAATAACTATATTTATTAGTGGGATAAGGATTTCTATTTATTATATATATATATAGGACAAACCAAAAAAATGCCTACAGATGAATTGCTACAGTGTTTCGCCATTGCCACGGCCATGCTATGTCCGTGGCGGTTTATTGCAGTTCTGTATAATTTTTTGACCGTAACAGGTCTAGTGTGTCCATGACGGTAGCACCACAGACATGCCAAGTTCGTGACGGTCAAAAAACGCACACGACCTGATTTTTTCTAATAGTGATGCACCTATGGGCGAAAACATTGTTCATTTTTGCCCATAAGTGTTGTGTAGATGGGTGGTATACCCTTTTGGTGTGTCCTATTTGAGTTAAGTATGAGCAATATGGACTTCCCTCTAGAGAGAGAAAATGACATTCCTGTGTAGAGAAGAAGGAGCCTCTAAAGAGAGAAGTGATATTCTAGTGACGTAAGCAATTTGCATGTGCCTTGCGTCGATAGGATGTTTGTTTATTGTCGAGAAGTGGTTCCATAGAGAATTTGGGTGGTTTCCCCTTTTAGAGAGAAATGGTTTCCCATTGCTCTCACATCTCTATTAGGTGTGTTCGATAATAGTTGTTAGAAGTAAAGAAAATAAAGAAAAACATGTGATGTCCGTTGGGAGAGTGGTTTCACGAGTTGTTTGGCTAGGTATTGTTGATGGTTATTAAAATACCTTTCATATCCAGAAATCTATGATGTATTATCATCGGTATCATCGATTTCAATTTGCCATGTACCTGGATATAGTCACATCTATGACGAACTACATAAAGTCTCGGTGTTCTTTTTGTGTTATTTCCTTTCTACTTTTGTTTTTCATGCTTTTTGTTTACTCATTGCCAGTTATACTTTTATTACTCTTTATTTGCAAAAAGATAAACATGTTTGGTTTTAGAGTTTTTGCGCACAATAAACTTGTCGAACTGGAGAAAGAGAGAGAGGAGAGGATAATTTTTAGATTCCTCATGCAAAAAAAAAATCTAGCTAGAGAGAGAAAGGACAGTGATTTCATGCAATAGTTGTATCATAGTATAATGTAACCACACTTCTAAAAAACCATGTTTGCGGTATTTGTAAGACCCAAAATTTTGTACACACACTCTCTTCATCTTAATAATCAATCTAAAATAAAAAACAAAATTTTACTCCATATATGGTCAAAATGAGTTCTCTCTAACAATGAATCTAGACTGTCCATTTGATGAATTTTAAGATCTAGGCCTTTATGAATTTAAAATTATTTTATATAATATTATTAATCTAATGATAATAAAATTATCTAAAAAACTTGGAAATAAAAAAGATCATTCTAAGGTCTGGATCTAAGCATCTCACAAAAATGGACGGTCTATATTAATTTAGCTAAAAAAATGCTTTTTAAGTTGCGTTTTTTTTTAAAAAAAAAATTATGAATTTTCATTAACATAAAAAAGAGTATTTATTTTAAAATTTAGATCAAACAAATGGCTTTATTAGAGTTTACAAGAGAGAATGTTACGAGATTCCAAGAGTCACATTGCGACTAGATTGTGTGGCTATAGAGAGAGAGAGAAAGAGAGAGAATAGATTCTAAAAATGATGACAGATTCCAAGAATGTTATGTTGAAACTAGATTCAGAAATTTTTGGTGGATAAGGAGCTTCCCAAACGTGGGCGGCAGGTCTCACTCAAAGAAAAAAGAGAAAAGAATGTGAGCTCAAAGTAAAGTTTGAAAAACTAGTCCAAGTATGCAACCCTTTGCATTTTTCATTCATAATTTTTAGAAAAAAAAAAGATTTAGTGAGAGAAAGCAACGAAAATGAAGTAACGAAATGATTTAGTAACGAAATGAAGTAAACTTTCTCATCCGTGACGTTCCCACTTCTCACACATTTGACATGTTGGCCCACATGATAAAATTTGTAATCCTTTTTTCAGTTAAGCAAGAAAACTGATCCAAAAATTAAAATATATATGTATTTAACTATAATAAATATATTTCATATATTGGGATCCAAAAAATATTATCGAATCTAAACACGAATAGTGTTTAGGTCCAAGATCTGGTCTAGGATCCGACCCGTCGAGTCTAATTTTTAAACAAATACCCGAACCTGGAAGAGATCTACCCCTCGAGTCCTGAGCTATGTCCTTGTCCAAGTCCATTGCCACCCCTGACTCTCTTGTCTTAGAATTCAATCTCTGTCTCTCATGGTACGCATGCAGACAATAAAGATTGGCACTGGTCATAATATATACTTATTAATGTGTAATAAGAACAAAGATGGGTCTCTAGGTGGTTGTTACGCAGCAAAAGCCTCTATAAGGTTGTTGGCTGCTTAGAATTTCAACAGGAAAAAGTCCTAAGTTCATGTTTTTCTCCTCTAAATGAAGCTAAGATAGAGATTTTATGCAATGATTATAGGAAAAAGTTTATAGAAAGTCGAAACATTAAAATGTAGAATTAAGTTGTACCTCAAAAATCCATCGAAAAATGTTGCTTTGATGTTTTCGATCGAAAAATCCATCGAAAAATTTTATGCACCTCAATTTCAATCTCAATCCCATATAATATGAGAGTATCTCAATGCCGTGTAATATGGATGAATCTCAATCTCTCATATTATGTGAGGTTGATATTGAAATTGATATTTGATAAGTTTTCTAAATTAATAGAAATACAAAAAGATTAAGACTCTTGGATTTATCTCTTAATCTTTTAAGATATATGTAATATCAATAGAATGTTTCTTATTTAGTATGAACTCCTAATTTTATATATATGGGATGCAAGTGTAGAGAATTTTTGTGTGTCCTATTTGAGTCACCATATGAGAATGGTAGTTCATCTGGAGAGTGGGAGCTAGAGCCTCTTATGCATAATATGTAATTTCCTCTTAAAGAGAAGAAAACTTCATTTGGACAGAAACATTGTGATGGTATTTCTTTTAAACCCCTGAGGATTGAGAGGTTTGTTTCTTATAGAGAAACCCATAGAGATTTTGGGTTGTTCCCTTTTAGTAAAAGAGAAAATGAGAAACGTTTGTTTCTTGTAGAGAAGCGCTTTCCATACAGATTTTGAGTTGTTCCTTTTTAGTAACATAAAAAATCAGTTTCTCATTGCTCTCGCGTCTCTACCTGGTGTTGTCGATATTACCAGAAGTAAAGAAAATGAATGGAGAGCTGTTTAAAAGAGTTTTCTCGATTTGATATTTTTGTGGAGGTTTGTTCCAAAATCTTTGATGTAACTTTCATCGGAAAAATAGATTTCACTTAAATTGCAGTTTGCCGTGCCCGTGGATGTAACGTTTATGGCGTGAACCATATAAATCTTTGTGTTCTTATATTATATGTTTTATGATTTATTTCTTATACTTTATTTGCCAAAAATTAACCCATCAGATTTAGGGCTTTTGCGCACAATAAGTAGTATCATAACACAAAAAGTGGTATCAAGGCACAACATATATCTAGTCATCACATTAATCAGATGACCTACATTCATCTAATTAAAAAAATATTTTTAGAGTTGTCTTTCAAGTTTCCAAGTTTCTTTAAGTACAACTTGATACATGCACTGTAACATTACTAGATATGGTGATCCAAAATCACATCCATAAGCAACTCGTATAAATGGTACTAATATTAATATTGGTATTGAGGAGTTTTCATATTTATTGGGATTAGGATGTAAAGGGAAACTAAATTTTATAGAAAATAAATATATTCCCCAATGGGATAAGAATTTGTATTTTGAGAAGATTGACCCTTGTAGACATTGGATGAGGGAGAAAGAGGCCGGTGCACCTTCTTTGGGTTATGGTATGGAAAAGATAGATTCCCCTCTAGAGAGAGAAAATGGCTTCCTAGATAGAGGAGGATGAGCATTTGAAGGGGCCTTTAGAAAGATAAGTGATTTTCTAGTGACAGAAACAATTTGCCCGTACCTTGCGTAGATAAAGATGTTTGTTTTTTTGTAGACAAGTGGTTCTTATAAAAAATTTGGGTGGTATCCCTTATGTAGAGAGAAACAGTTTCTTATTGCTCACAGATCTCTATCAGGTATTTTTGATATTGGTTGCCATAAATAAAAAGAATGGAGAACAGCATGGGATGTCGCCCGGAAGAGTAGTTTCAAGAGTTGTTTGGTTATGTACTGCCCATAGTTAGTAAGATACATTTTTTATCCCAAAATTTGAGATGTACTCTTATGAGTATTATCGATTTCAATTTACATAGTCATATCTATGACGAACCACGTAAAGTCTCAGTGTTCCTTTTGTGTTATTTCTTTCTTGTTTATATTTTTCATGCTTTTCGTTTACTCGTTATTGGTTCTATTTTTTCGCTCTCTATTTGTCAAAAAAAAAATCAACTTATTATATTTTAGAACTTCTATACACAACTAACTTTCTAACTAGAGAGAGGAGAGAGGAGAAAATTTTAGCTTCCTCACACAACAAAACATGTTGAGCTAGAGAGAGAAAGAGAGAGGACACTAAATTCCAAAAGATGGTATTAAAAAAATGTTATGTTGCAACTAGATTTATTTTTTTGAGAGAGAGAGTGTCATATTGTGACTAAATTGTCTAGAGAGAGAGAGTAGATTCCAAATATGAGAACAGATTCCAAGAATGCTATGTTGCAACTAGATTAAAAAATGGTCGGTAGATAAGAAGCGTCCCAAACGTGGGCGGCAGGGCTCACACAAAAAATTGAGAAAAATGTGACCTCAAAAGTGAAGTACACAAACCCTGTCCAACCATGTAACCCTTTTGCCTTTTGCATTCCGACCAAATCCATTTAGCAAAAAGCGAGAAAGCATGCGGGAAAGGTTCTATACGTACTCTACTGTACAAAAGATATATACTTCTCCCCATCCATCCGTTCAATCTAAATCAAGTGAGTCATCTACCGTATGATCTAGATCCGCCATTTTTTAATATTTTATTTTAATATTTTTCTACAAATTATATAAATATGAAATTTGATAGTACCATCATCTCAATAGGGGTACACCCAAAATCAATAAAAAATATTTTTGATAAAATCCTACGATCAAAATACCTGTGAAACTTCTGCATTTTGGTTATTTTGTTTTATTACGAATTTTTTATATATATATTTTTCACATGTGCGAGTACAAAAAAGGAGTGGCCCCTCAACATTTGATGTCAAAATCTTTTGTAAAAAGAAATAAAACTAAAATAATGCAAATGTGTGACATTGTGATTGAAGTCATCTCAACCGTCCATTCAAAATGAACGGTTGGATAGGGGAAAATATATAAAATTTATACAATAAGGGAAGTATATAAGGTTTATACAATAGGAGAAGTAAAAAAAGCTTCTCCAAAAAGAGGTTAGTGAGTGAAAACATTTTTTTATTAAGGGTACGGTTCATATAGATCTATATACATGTGGAAATCTTGAAAATGGACCGTCTAGATAATGTGTTGGAAGATACACTATTTGTAGAACTCAAAATCTTTTGTTTTTTTCATATTCATATATCTCGATGATCAATTAGAGGATTTTTCAATATTGAACAACTTTTTCCAATGGATTTTTAAGATGGAGCTTTAATTCTACAATTTTAAAATTGCAACCTTATATAAACTTTAATGTTGGAGGAAACTTTAATGTCGGAAGAAAAATTAGTGGAGAAAGATAGTCATCAAAGGAAACTTGTTTGCTCAGCCGTGACGTTCCCACTTCTCACCCCACATGACAAAATCAGCAGTCCTTTTTTTGCCCAAGCAAAAGAAAAGTTTATTTTGTAGTTTCTCACACTTTTTGTTTGTTCAAATGGTTTTTCTTTGATCAAACGTAGTTTCTCAAACTTTTTCTCTCTGTTCAAATGGGTTTTCTTTGTCATGTGAATTGGATCAAACTTTTCCAGAGATGGTAATGCTTTTTGAAACCACTGTTGTCCCTTTTCATAACATCGCCTCATTTAGGACATGCTTGATTCGTGCGTAAGTATTTATCGAAAAATATTTTCACATCAAAATTGTGTTTCGTACGTTTGTTTTGTTTGGTGCGTAATGCATATGCAAATAAATCTTATAGTAAAATTTTTTACGATAAAATAGTTTAATTCATGGTAAAACAAAATCTCACCTTTTGAGGTGGGGAAACATTCCTCGTGCTTTTATTTTAATGTGCGGACACACTATTTTACTATTTACATTTTAAATATATATTATATATTATTTTATCTATATATCAAAATAATATATATTTCAACAATATTTAATATATTATATTAACAACAATGTCTAGAAATAATATATTATTTTATAATGAGAAAGTATAGAATGAGACTATTTACCTTTGGTGCAAGGTGGTCACATTTGACCATTGGATGTAAAATTGGGTGGCTGCAATTATTTCATTGACCAAGCTCATACTGCAATAGAAATTTTCTCGAATTTTGTGATACATCCAAGCTATCAAATTTCACATCCAATGGTTGTAAGTAATTGTGATCACCTTGCATCAAAGGTATACAATATAATATATATTAACATTAGATAATATATATTAAGTATAATACAATATTATATTATGCCATGTAATATATATTATATATAATATGTAATATATATATATATATATATATATATATATTTTAATATAACATATTTATATAATACATATTTGATCATATAATGTATAATATATTTTGCTTAAGTAATAGATATTTACAATGCAATATATTATATTTAAATAGTATTTGAATCAATATAACTATATAATTTTAGTTATAATATTTAAATATTACATATATAGATTTTATAGATTTAACATAGACAAAAGTTTATATAAGGTTGCAACTTTAACATGTAGAATTAAAGATGCACCTAAAAAATCCATCATAAAAGGTTATTTGGATGTTGGAAAACCCTCTAATCGATCATCTCAACATCCAGATGTATGAATATGAAAAGAAAAAAAGATTTCGACTCCCCAAAATAGTATATCTTTGAACACATTATCTGGACCGTCTATTTTCAAGATTTTCATATGTTTATAGATCACTTGATTAGAATCATTTTTAAAATTTAAAATTTTATAATTAGAGATGAAAATAGATTCTCAAGCCATCTTAAGAATTTTTTATATCAAAATTAGATTTATGATAAAATTTAGAGGTGCGCTGTTATTGGATTGTTTAAGGTTGCAACCTTATGCAAACCAGATCCTTTGACATATTTATAAAATATATTTAAATATCAAACAAATTACCAAACATATGTAATTCACTATACAACCCTTTTCAAACGTGTTAACAAACATGGTGTAAAGAAAGTTGGTAAGAGTTTTTCCTACAAAGTATTTGCATATGTATATATTTTTCTTGTGAAAATATTTGCACACCAACCACAAATGCCCTTAATGTTTATATTATAATGAATATGTAATAGGGATTGGTATTGGGTATCTTACTTTTTGGGAAAATTATTGACACCCCTAAAAATAAACTTTATAGACATTTTACTCCCTACTTTTAATATTACACTCATAACTCAATTATTGTGTTTTCTTTCTTTAACCCCTCCAGTAAAAAAGTAAATGTTTTAAAAACTAAATTATCATTCTCCTTTCTTACCCTACCTATTAAATCTCTCTCTCTCCGTCCAATATTAACCCCTCTTTCTCTCTTGTTGAAAAAGTGCGGTCTAACACAAAAGTGAGCTGGACCGGCTTCAGGCTTCTGGAAATCCAGGATCCTTGTGACCAATCCACTTTTATGTGTTGGACTGAAGCACAAAAAAAAAAAGTTGTCCAGCACAAAATTGTATCAGGCCATCTTCTGAAATTCCAAAAGCCTCATGGCCGATCTAGGACACTTTTGTGCAACACCAATCAAACAATTTTGGTTCGGCACAAAAGTGCGCCGGACCCTCCATGAGGCTTCTGGAATTCCAAAAGATAGAAGCTAGACCGGCATACTTTTGTGCCATACTGTTTTTTTCTTCTTTTTTTTTGCTTCGATATGACACAAAAATGTGTTTGATTGGTCACAAAGCTTTTGGATTTTCAGAAGCCAAAGGCTAACCCTACACCCTTTTGTGTCGGACTCATTTTTTCCATGCGAGAGAGAGAGAGAGAGAGAGAGAGAGAGAGAGAGAGAGAGAGAGAGAGAGAGATTTAATAGGTGAAGTAATGGATGAGAAGTATAGTTTAGTCTTTAAAACAATGATTTTGACTAGAGATAAAAGCAAGAAAAAATGGGTACTAAGTTATAGATGTGATACTAAAAGTATTTGAGGTAGAATGTCACCAAAATTCATTTTGGAGATATCTACATTTTCTTTTATTTTTTCCTATTCTTGCGGAAAATTATAGGCGGCAAGAATAACAAGTATGGGAGGGAACATCAAAGTACAAGTGGGAACATGTTACAAAAAAATCCATTCTCTAATTTGAGAGGCTTTTGCCCCTATTTAAGGGCGTTGATAGGTAGGGTAAGGTCTGGGTCGCGGTCGACTGATCCGATTGGGTCCTAGACCCACCGACTAAAACCTGTGTCGGGTCTAAGTCATTGCACACCCGAACCTGACATGTAAAGTTGGTTTAGGTCAGGGACTCGATAAAAAAAAAAAATCATAAGTACATATACATTTATATTTGTATAAAATCTCCTTAATTTATGAGGGAATTCTCATAAGCCTATAACCTCAACCATTAGGGTTCACACTAGTACAATAATCCTTAGGATAACACAAGTATAGTCCACACCTGCTAGAAAAGCTTGGGAAATATGTAGCTGATATCTTAAAGGCAAAAGTTTATATAGAGCCAAGGATCTAAACAATCAAATTTGAGCCTACCTTAAAAATTTCACTAAAAGAGGTTGTTTTGATGCTCAAATATCTTCAAATTGATCATCTTGATATCAATATACATAGACATAAGAAAAAATTGGATTTCAAATTTTAGAAATAGTGTATTTTATAATGCATTTTTTGACCGTTAATTTTCAAGATTATCAAGTTTCATAAATATGTCGATCTATGCCATTTTTGAAGTTTTAAACTTTATAAATAAATATGAAAATATATTTTAAGGCTATCGCAAAGATTTCCAATATTGAAACCACATTGCTCGACACTATTTGAAAGTAGAATCTAATTTGATTGTTTAGAGCCTAGGCTCTATACAAACCGCACCCTTGGAAACTTTTGGCCTATAAATACACCCCTGTGGGGTGATTCCAAGAGAGAGTTTAACAAAAAAAAAAAAAACCTAGATCTAGAGCCTCTCAGAAACTCTAAACACGACATTCGCAAACAATGGCTTGAGAAAAACCCTAGGTCCAGACCCCTTCTCATTCAAGACAGATAAATTAAAACCCTAGGTCTAGACCCCTTTTCTGATTCAAGACAAAGAAATTCAAACACTACGTCTATACCCCTTCTGATTCAAGACAAAGAAATTCTCTAGTTCAAGATAATCCAAAAAGGCCTATTAGAAAGATGTCCCTGCCATTTATGTCTAATCCAAGCCCCAACTCTGGGTGCTAGGCCTTTGTGCATGGCTTTCAAGTAACTCATAATTCCTTCTTTTCTTTTGAATTCTAGTTTACTTTATTAAAAAATCTTTCAAAACTTTTAGTTTGATTTCTCTTAAATACCTTTTTAAGTTCTTTGGTTTCAGGTGAGCCTAAGTCGTCATGGCTGATGGTCTATGAAGAGTTGTTTTATTCTTGTAATTTGGTGAAACCTACTTTTTAACCAATTTTAATTGATTAAGTTTAAAACATAAATTATAGAGGATTTTGTCAATTCTTGTGGACTCATCTTCTTATATAACTGTAATTTGCTGGAACCTACTTCTTTACCAATTTTAATTGATTAAGTTTAAAATATAAATTATATAGGATTTTGTTAAAGATGTTTCAAGATTTGGATGTAAACAATATTGGGTAGGGTTGACTTTGACCATGATTCAACCTGACTCAATACGTGGACCTAGAGTGAGACCCAACACAGGTGAGGTCCAATGTTTGGGTCTATACCATATGTTGGATCAATCCATTGAGTCAGCTGGCAATTTGTTATTTTTCAAATGCGAGGATTGGGTCACTTTTTTCATGCTTGTTTGTTATTTTTACAATAAATAATATTTATTTTTAAACTCTAGGTTAGATGAACTTAGGCTTTGTTGTGCGTTTGAGCTCTAAAACTGATGGGTTGATTTTTGACAAATAAAGTACGAGAAATAAAGCATGAAACACATGCCACAAGAATAAAATGGGTTGATTTTTTACAAATAAAGTACGAAAAATAAAGCATGAAACACATATCACAAGAATAAAAAGCTTTATGTTGTTCACCAAAAAGGGCTACATTGATGGACACGGTGCAACTTACTATAGATTAGGAACACCAAATAGAAAACTTCTTATAGATTTTATATTTACCTAAAAAACCAAGAGATATATCCAAGAGTCCTAATTTTTTTTTTGGATTTCTATTGCCTTTAGGAAACTTATCAATATTAATATGAGATTTCCTGATACGGGTAATTTTGGATATCATCAAATACAAAAGTTATGTGCTTCAGAAGCTAGATCTTGCATCTTATACCTTACATTTTTTAAAATTATTTTCAAAAAATTCGATTCTATAAAATTGAGGAAAATGTCATTTTCTCTTTTACCATAGATTTTCTCATATTACAATTTTTTGCAGCATTATTAATTGCCAAAGTGTTTGGCGTTAAGGAATGTAGTTGTTTAGGGTGTAAATGATCGTTGCAGATGTTAAAAGACGCCATCCAACAATGTGTGCCCTAAACCCCGAATGCATCATAACGATACCCTTATTAATTCTGCCATGTTCATTCTTGATTACATTTGATTTTTTTTGTATTTTATGGGAATTATTGGCCATTTTCCTGTTAATTTACTCTACAATTAATAATTTTTACTATTTCTCTATGTGGTTTTTTGAATAACTATTAGTCTCCCTTATTGTTCATTCTTTGATTTTCCCTTAAATTTTTGTGATTTTAGGAATTTTTAGTGATATTTCAGGTTTATTTACTCTAGATTCAGTATTTTCCCAATTTTTCCATGCGGTATTCAATATGTGTAAAATAGCTTTTTTTTCCCAAAAAATATGTTTCCCTTATTCTATGGCCATTTTAATTATTTCTCACATTATATTCAAAGAAATTAGTGGTTACTTTATCAAAAGTTTGAGATTCATAAACTTTTTGTTATTGAAATGATTTATTATTTCCTTGTTTTATATCTGCATGTGTAGCTTCTTCAACC